>NC_080483.1:5067500-5367500 GCF_030265055.1 Doryrhamphus excisus | reverse complement strand
TTTCCCTCCTTTCCTGCAACTGCAATGCATCATATTGGGAATGTCAGAACGGCACATTACAGCGTTCATCCAAAGTCAGCATCATTATCTTTGTTGCATGGAATCTCTAGTGCACATGTTCCTAATGAAGTGGCCAATGAAGGTGTATTTGCTCCACAGGAAGTTGGCCAAGAAGCACAAGGAGACGGCCAGCAGCTCCACCCAGCAGAGAGAGATGGGACCTGTCACCACGGCGGATAAGAGCACCACCAAAGTCAGCACGCTGCACAAAGACGACCCCTTCTCCACCTCCAGCCAGGATCTCAACGGCTTCAGTGAGTCCACATTAGTGGTGTGTCGATCATGAACGAACGGGTCAAAAGAACTAGTTCTTTTTTGTGAATGAACGAGGTCACCGCCCCTAAAATACTGTTCAGTCCGTTCAGTTGCTTGAGAGTCAGTTCGCCGTTCCATTTGCAGGGCGGGACTATGTGTGTGCTTGCCTGTCTTATCCTATCGGCGCGCTTCGCTCTGTGGGTGGGGTTAGCTGACTGAAAGACAGAGACCGAGAGATTGACCGACACTGTCGGTGACTTTGTTCATTCCGTTCACAAAAATGAACTATTTCTTTTGACCCGTTCGTTCATGACCGACACAACAATAGTCATCCACCACAAGTGTTGTTGCGCTGTTGAGTCGGAACGAACGTGAACATGAGTGAACGAACTGACTCGACACAGCTGACCGGGTCCATGCACAGGGGGAGATCACAGGCTAATGGCCAGTTGACCGAAACGAACGAAACGAACGAAACGAACGAAACGAACGAAACGAACGAAGCGAACGAAGCGAACGAAGCGAACAAAATGAACGAAATAAAACAAAATTTACTAAATTAACTAAATTAATGAAATGAACAGATCTTTTCACTGAATGAACCGGAATGATCCGGTTCACTGAAATGAACGGTTTTACCCATGAGTGAACGGACTGACTCAACACGGCTGACCGGTTCCATGCACAGGGGGAGATCACAGGCTAATGACCAGTTGACATGAACGAAACGAACAAAATGAACGAAATGAACGAAATTAACAAAATTAACAAAATTAATTAAATTAACTAAATTAATGACTCGACACGGCTGACCGGGTCCACGCACAGGGGGAGATCACAGGCTAATGAACGAAATGAACGAAATTTACGAAATGAAAGAAATTGACAAAATGAATGAAATTAATTAAAAGAACAGATCTTTTTACTGAATGAACCGGAATGATCCGGTTCACTGAAATGAACGGTTTAGAATGAACGAAATGAACGAAATGAACGAAATGAACGAAATGAACGAAATGAACGAAATGAACGAAATGAACGAAACGAACAAAATGAACTAAATGAATGAAATGAACGAAACGAACGAAACGAACGAAATGAATAAAATGAACGAAATGGACAAAATGAACAAAATGAACCTTGTTTTGTTTTTTGTTTTTTTTTTTTCAAAAGCTCCAAAGAAAGCTACGAACGTACGAACAAAGTCATTTTTGGGAATAATGGGAAGCTAATAAATCCACTCAAGACACCCTGAAATATTAACACAAAATATTTTAATAGAGAATAACAACTTAGGCCAAAACTTTAAAAATGAAAAGTTCGACTACTGTGTTTCACTGAATGTGGAAAAAAAAAAAAAACTTTGTACGCCCCTTCTTTATGATTTAAATTGTATGCTTCTATACTTTGCAGAGATTGCTCTTTTTGTGTGTGTGTGTGTGTGTGTGTGAGAGCACCATAATGATAAAGTACTATACATGAGGGTATTTTTCACCTGAAAATGTCACGCTGGCCTTTCGGGAGTGCTTAGCCGCTGAAAGCCAAGGTTAGCACTGAGCTACTTTGCAGTGAGTCAGCGCTGCACTCGTTTTACACCAACCATCATGCGGACCGGAGCCCAAGTCTCTGTCATTCCTGCTGCATGTGGCTCAAAGAGAAAAAACCGCAGCCATCATTGTTGACTTTTGAGAAGTACTCTATTGATTTGGATGGATAATAATACAAGTGGCCCTCAATTTCCATCACAGCTCAAAATATATGCTATTCCGTATAGACATGGTGATCATATGTAATATTCTCCACTGCAGAATGTTACTGTCATGTAACAATAATCCCTAACAAGAGCGACTGTTGCGACCGTAACACATGCCAAGCTAAAGAACCGGAACACATTAACAACAACACACACAAGCATAATTTTTATATATGTCTTATTTTCTCTTATATTTATATCTCCTATATGCGTAATATGAATGTAAATGTGACTATAGGGGTGTTATTTCATGTCTACAGGGCTCTAATACTGTTAAAATGTGTATTTAGAATGTCTTTTCTATGATCCAACTGTTTTTGTTTTAATGACAACTAAAAAATTAAGAGATTAATCACACAAGCCCACATGATTACCAGGATTAATTGCATTTCTTTGTGATTAATTGTGATTAATTAATCAATTGAGCTGTGCTGTGATTAATTGTGGAATCCGACTGCACAAGTGGTTAGCGCGCAGACCCTCACAGCTAGGAGACCAGGGTTCAATTCCACCCTCTATTTGTGTGTCTATCTGTGATTGGCTGGCCACCAGTCCAGGGTGAACCCCGCCTCTCGCCCGAAGACAGCTGGGATAGGCTCCAGCACCACCCGCAACTCTTGTGAGGATAAGCAATCGAAAATGAATGAATGAATGAGTTCTCCTCCTATTTTGTGTGGAAGTGGTAACTTTTTGGCTTCTTATTTTGTCTTTCCCCACCCTCGGCCGTCTCTGTGTGGAGTTTGCATGTTCTCCCCGTGCATGTGTGGGTTTTCTCCGGGTACTCCGGTTTCCTCCCACATTCCAAAAACATGCTAGGTTAATTAGCAAATCCAAATTGTCCATAGGTATGAATGTGAGTGTGAATGGTTGTTTGTCTATATGTGCCCTGTGATTGGCTGGCCACCAGTTCAGGGTGTACTCCGCCTCTCGCCCAAAAGACAGCTGGGATAGGCTCCAGCACCCCCACGACCCTCGTGAGGAAAAAGCAGTAGAAAATGAATGAATGAATGAATGAATGAATAATTCAGGCTCCGGTTTCAAACATGTTAGAATTAAAGACGTAAGAAAAAACACTTGTTGTGGAGGCCAGCAGGTGTTTTTGGTCCATCCAGAGAGATACTCCGTGTGTGCCAGTAACCAATAAAATCACAACTACTGTATATCACATTTACTGCCAGTCATTGTACGCTGTAGTCACTGGCTGGGGGGGACTTTGCAGTGTCATCACGCACACACACAGATCGAGCCTAAGTCTTAATAAGACAGTAAAATGCTGAGTCATGTGAGAAGAGTCAATAACATTTGCACAGATGGAAGATGGCAGTGTAAGGCTGTGTGTGTGTGTGTGTGTGTATTTGTCCGTGTTGAGGCCTCTTTTTAGGGGTTGCAGGACCAAAACATATGCTTGCATCAAAAAAGTCCACCATGTCAGGGGTGTACTTAATTAATTAATTGTACTTAACCCTCCTCTTGTGTTAGGGTCGGCACCGACCCGTTTTACATTTTAATGCATAAAAAGAATCACATAACATTTGTTTATTGCATCAAGGCTTTTTGACTTTGTCAGGAAACTTTATTTCAACAAAATAAAAACAAAAAATAATAATTTTTACTACATTTTAAAATGGTCTGGTTGAAATTATGACCACTGTATTGTTAGGGTCGGTTTCGACCCGGTAATAATAATATGACTATAAAGCAATATTTTGAGCAAAAAAATGGAATTTCACATGAAAAATGACAAAAACTGAAAAAATTGCAGTAATTTTGCAACAATAACATCAAAAGAGTGAAGAGAAAAAGTTGGCAATAATTAGAAAAAAGTTGTAATTTTATGAAAATAAGTAATATTAATAATATGAGGAAAAAAGTTGAAATATTACAGATAGATGTTGTTTTTTTAATCATAATTTGATGAAAAACAAACAACAAATCAAGCAAATGAGGTTTGCTGGAAAGTTTATGTTACAAAAATAAAGTCCAAATATCATGAAAATAAAGTCAATTTTATGAGAAGAATATTGACAAGAATGAAGTTGAAATAATTGGAAAAAAACCCAAGCAGGGGGGATTTTATGAAAATAACGTGAAAACATTAAGATATTTTTTTTTATTCTATCAAGAAAAAAGTATCAATTTTATGAGAATAAATTCATGATTCCATTTAACAAGTCTTCCAGGTCCTGAAGCAGCAAAACGCTGACCTTAACTGAGCCAAGTGAGGCCTCGAGTTCTTTGGATGTTGTTGTGGGGTCTTTTGTAACCTCTTGGATGAGTCGTCGCTGTGCTCTTAGGGTCATTTTGGTTGGCCACAATGTTGGCCACTGTTCCATGTTTAGGTTAATTGGACTGTGCGAGTGTAAAAAACTAAATGGTGCACTCGTGGAAGCACATTTTACAACCCCTTCATCTCTAGCTCTGTGACCTAAGCTGTTGTTAGGTTGTTGTCAAACTCATGTGCTAAAATACTTTTTTTTAATGCATTGTAACTATTCTGTAAAGGTACGGATGCATATTTCGAGAAATAAATTGCCCCTCAGCTTTGTCAGATAGCTTAAAAGCCTATTATTATTATCAATTTCACTCCTTGTGGAATATTAGGACTTTATTTCCATAATGTTACAACCTGTTTTTGCAAGAAATTTCCTTGGAATTACAAATTGATTTTGTTTTGTTCATTTCTCACAATTTTATGACTTCTAAAAAAGTAACTATTAAAATGACATTAATTTTCATATTTTTCTCTTAATTATTTGGACTTTATTCTTGTATTATTATTGCTGTTTTTTCTCTTTTTTAAATTTTCCGCAATTTCTATTTTTTTCTTGTCAATTTTCTTCTCGCAATTCTGACTTTTATGTTATAATGTTACAATGTAACTTTTTATATGACTTTTATATAACTCTCTATATAACTTTTCCACAAATTTTCCAAAGAATGCAACACTTTTGTTTTATTTGTTTCTCTTAATATTAAAACTGTTTTAATATTAAAATATTAAAAAAAAAATTCTTGGATATTACAACTTTTTTCTCTAAACCTTGGACTGGCGGCCAGCCAATCACAGGGCACATATAGACAAACAACCATTCACACTCACAGTCATACCTATGGACAATTTGGAGTCGCTAATTAACCTAGCATGTTTTTGGAATGTGGGAGGAAACCGGAGTACCCGGAGAAAACCCACGCATGCACGGGGAGAACATGCAAACTCCACACAAAGATGGCCGAGGGTGGGCTCAATATTTTGATTTTTTTTTATTATATATTATTATATTATTATTATTTACTGAGCTTTTTGGGGGGTTCCTTGCTAAATGATATTTTCAGAATTTGCTGTGGGCCAATTAAAAAGACAGCAAATGGCCCCCAGGCCGCACTTTGGCCACCCCTGATTGAAGTGCAAGAGAGGGTGAAAGTGTTAGGAGTGGTGTGTGTGTGTGTGATAGAGTAGTGGTGTACCTAATGAAGTGTCCAGCGGTTGTCAGAACAAAACAATCCCGTTTTTCATTCCCGCTAGTTGTTGTGTTTTTTTTTTTTTATATCGACTTTTCCAAAGCCCTAACATGCCTGCTCATCAAAGAGAGAGTGCGGCACGTTTAAGTGCTCAATCACATGACACTGCTTTTGTCGGAGAATTCGATACGGTAGCAGGGATGGCGCCATTAGCGTTTCTCTTGAATATGGACTATTGATCTTTTTTTTTGTGTGATGTTTCCATCGTAAGAGGTCACTCATGTCTCAATGTTCTTGTTTTTCTCTCCACTCCTTTTCGTTTTGTCACATCTTCTTCTATTATCTCCTGGCATTACTGTACTTCTCACCTCCTTTTCACCTCCTCAGCCTCCCCCTCCTCCTGCTCCTTCTCCATGCAGGGAAGCAAGACGCTGCAGAGCAAATCCCTGCTCAATTCCTACTACTCAGGTACACACACACACACACACACACACACTTTGGAACTATGTCAGTGGAAATATGACAATATTCTGTTTGTGGTACGGCAGCAGTACACACCACTCACTTCTGGTCATGTGATTGCAAGGTCATTGTTTAACCTTCCTCTTGTGTTAGCTTTCTGGTATCATCTCTTATGTTAACGGGTCGGTTTTGACCCATGTATTAAATCAGCTATAAAATACACTAAAAACAATAAGTTACCATCAAATTTGCTTCTCATGTCTTGGTTACCTTCTTAGGCTTCCTCATCCATGAAAATGTTGGTTTTAATACTTTTGGTGTGGGCATGTAGGACTTTTTTTTGTCACTATACCTTTCCATTTTAATTTCCAAAAATGGTCAAATGAACCTCAAAAGAATCATATTAATAAATTGAAGGTTCTTTTGTTACCTGGCTATTACTGAGGGATATAGAACCTATCTCTTAAATCAATTAGTTGTATTTATTTTCTCATTTTAGTATTAATCACTAAAGAAACATCTATGGTGTTGGGGTGAATTTTGACCCATATATATTAATGTCAAGAAAAGGTAGAAAAAGTGATTGTTTTCAGCAACAGAACTTTAGTATAAAGTGAAATGAAAAAGCAGAACAGGTCCAGATCTTGGTTCACTGTACTTCTTGCCATTCTTTCCTTGATCCAAATAGTAAATGTGAAATCAGCCAATCAAATGAGTGAATTCACCTCACATGTCTGGACATTGTTTTTCTGCTGGTATATTGGAAAAGTGGTCAAAATGAGAATCCCCTGAAGCTTACATGATGAGAAGAGGAGCTGGTTGTCATTGTGTTGGCTAATTGTACACTTATGATTTCAGTTGTGGCTCAAAATATTGCTTTATAGTCATATTATTATAACCGGGTCGAAACCGACCCTAACAATACAGTGGTCATAATTTCAACCAGACCATTTTAAAATGTAGTAAAAATATTTTTTTTTGGTTTTATTTTGTTGAAATAGAGTTTCCTGACAAAGTCAAAAAGCCTTGATGCAATAAACAAATGTTATGTGATTCTTTTTATGCATTAAAATGTAAAACGGGTCGGTGCCGACCCTAACACAAGAGGAGGGTTAATAAAAAAAACACTTTAAGGGCACCAGTGCCAAATTGTCCATAGGTATGAATGTGTGTGTGAATGGTTGCTTGTCTATATGTGCCCTGTGATTGGCTGGCCACCAGTCCAGGGTGTACCCCGCCTCTCGCCCAAAGACAGCTGGGATAGACTCCACCACCCCCGTGACCCTCGTGAGGAAAAGCAGTAGAAAATGAATGAATGAATGTTTGGCCAAGACGGCCGAAGTCAAGGAACCAAATGTCATTCATCATCACACTTTTGTTTTAGGCTAAGCCAGGCGTGTCCAAAGCACGGCACAGGAGCCATTTGTGGCCCATGGATGTTTTTTACATTCATTTGCACATTCTAAAAATATCATTTAACATGAAAATGACAATAATGTGGTCATATTATGAGGAAAAATAGGATCATTTTCGGGGCATGAAGTTGAAATATGACAGAAAGATGTTATTTGTTAAAGGCCATAATATTATAAGAATGAAACAAAACAATGAATGAATGAATTAGGTTGTGGAAAAAATTGTAAAAATATCACAATATTACAGTAATTAAGTCCTAGTTATGAGAAAATGTTCAAGAAGAAAGTATTGGTAAAATTGTTCAATTAAGAAAAACAGCTGAAATTCCATGAGAATAAAGTGAAAAATGAAGAGAAAGAGGTTTATTATAAACTCAAAATATTATGGTAATCATATGGTAATGTTTGATTCATCTTGAACACCCAACAACGATGGGGGAACTGCACTTTTTGGGGAATTTTCCTATAATTCTTATGTTAAACATGAACACATATTTCTTTTCTGTGCATTATAACAGGAGAAAACTAATTCATATGAGCTAGCTAACAATGCTGTTATTGGGATACGCCTATCTGGACTATGAAAAAACGCTGTCATGATTTGATATCCATACATTAACACGTACACTGATGATAACATGTAATAGTTGTAGTATCTTGCAGTATTTTGATGATTTAACATGCTAGCGAAATTTTAAAACGCTTATAAATGCACATTGATACAGATATTATGCTAGTTTCTTCAATAACAGCAGCATAGTTAGAGCTCCTTGGGATGGCTGTGTCTTCCAGCACAATACTAAAATTTGGACACCCATGGTTTAGGCTTTTTTTCTGTTTAGCATTTTGTTGCTGTCCCCAAAATAAATGTAAAACGAGGTCTATCGACCCATATGGTGTTCTTACGGTCTTCCACGCCATCCATACCTAATGAGTACGCCGCGGTGTGTCGTGTGTGTTAATGACGGCGATGTGTTCTTCAACATGCAGTGTCCAAAGAGCCCGTCCCCGCCACCACTTCCCTGGGTAAGACAAGCATGTCCTCACCTTCACTTGAAGACATTAACATTGACCGTGTGTCCTCAGCTAATGAGCTCTATGCTAATTAGCGCCATCGCTCATCTCTTCGTCTACATTTTACTGCTGCTACTGTCACCTCGCGTCACACCTTCGCCGCCCCGCTTCCTGACATCCATCCATTCATCAATTGCTTATTTCCTCATCCGCCCATCCATCATCCATCGCATGCGGACCGACAAACGTATATGGACATGGTCCTTAGTCAATCAATCAATCAATCAATCAGACGTCCTAGCTGTCCCAATACTTTTGTCCACATCATGGCAGATAAATTCCCACCAGAACACAAACCCCGCCCCCCTATCCATCCTCCATCTCCAGGACCAGATGCTGTTGTGTACATCCTGCTGAGTAGAACACTTATTTGTATCGACTGCATTGGCCCAGCATGATGTTTCCGGAATGTTCTTTCCACAAATCCGATTCCTCCTCCTTCCAATGTGGCACCTGCACTGAATCCAAAGAAACATCACCGTGATGTTCATCACGTTGTCTGATTCTTTCTGTGTAAATCATTTCATCTTCTTTGTTACCTTGGCATCACTTCAGCAAGTTAGCTAGTACAGAACCGCTTTCCATACATTATGGGATAAGGAGGACCCAGTTACATTTGAGTATGGAACTTGAGTATGGAACTTATAAGCTAATAAGCTAATACGTAAAAAAAAAAAAAAAATATATATATATATATATATATTTTTTTTTTTTTTTTTTTTTTTTTTTTAAGAAAAAACTACATGTACTAAATGTTTCCGGATATGGCCATGGCTGGAAGAAGTTTGACCATCCCAGACTTTAGGGGCATTCAAAGGGGCCCTATTGGTTGAGTTGTGGACTCCTATATAGCAGCTATCCATGATAACGTGCACAGAAAGCTTTCTAGATCTTCCAGATTCTGCACCTCTCTGCAGTGTTTTCATGGATTTCCTGCTTCCCAACCAAATGATCTATTAATCAATTCACTCCACCCCCCGTCCACTCTACTGTGATTGGTCACACTCCCAAGCGCTCCCGAGAACTTCCGGCTACGTAGGTCCGCGTTTACTTATTGCAGGCAATCTGCACCCATATAAGGAGGTCCGGACCATTGACATAGGTAGAACTCGGTGTTAGAACTCTGTAAACCCGAGCCATCCAAAATGCCTTTTAGGTCTCACTTCGAAATGCGCAAACCGCTTTTGGCGCTTTGGTTTCAAACGAGAATACAACATTCTAACGACATTTATTGGTCAGAAAAGTGGAAAAGGGATAATTCAATAAAATAAAATAAAATAAGGGCGGCACGGCGGTTGAGTGGTTAGCGTGCAGACCTCGCAGCTTGGAGACCAGGGTTCAATTCCGGCCATCTCTGTGCCGAATTTGCATGTTCTCCCCGTGCATGCGTGGGTTTTCTCCGGGTACTCCGGTTTTCTTCCCACATTCCAAAAACATGCTAGGTTAATTGGCGACTCCAAATTGTCCATAGGTATGAATGTGAGTGTGAATGGTTGTTTGTCTATATGTGCCCTGTGATTGGCTGGCCACCAGTCCAGGGTGTACCCCGCCTTTCGCCTGAAGACAGCTGGGATAGGCTCCAGCACCCCCGCGACTCTCGTGAGGAAAAATTGGTAGAAAATGAATGAATGTATATTTCTGCTTTTTGAAAGTATTGACCCGAGTTCAATTCCACCCTCGGTCATCTCTTTGTGGAGTTTGCATGTAATTCCCATTTTCTGTTTTCTCCGGGTACTCCGGTTTCCTCCCACATTCCAAAAACATGCTAGGTTAATTGGCGACTCCAAATTGTCCATAGGTATGAATGTGAGTGTGAATGGTTGTTTGTCTATATGTGCCCTGTGATTGGCTGGCCACCAGTCCAGGGTGTACCCCGCCTTTCGCCTGAAGACAGCTGGGATAGGTTCCAGCACCCCCCACGACCTTCATGAGGAAAAAGCGGTAAAAAATGAATGAATTTGATTTGGAAAGGCAGCAGCTGTATCATTACACCAGCAGATATTAACAGATATTAACTAACTATGTTCTGCTCACCTAGATATTACGCAACATTTTCAAATTTAAAGTAAAACAGCTGATTCCCAAAGTAAAAGATCAACATTCTGACACGTTTCAGGAAGTTGGCAACTCGAGTCGTTTGTCAAAAGCCCAATTGGAAAAATGAGAAGTTATTAAGAAAGACAGACGTGCAGATTGAGGGATGAAAGTCAAAGTTAATCCAGTACACTAAGCAGAGTGTGTGTGTGAGTGTGTGTGTGTGTGAGTGTGTGTGTTGTAGCAGCTGCGTAGCTTTGTGCACGGCTCAGGTGTTGCCTCAGCTTTGTTTGACACACAATCAGGCAAACACAAAGCAACACTCGGTCACCGCCCAAAGGAGCAAGGACGCATGGGGGGGTTGGGGGGGAGGGGGGTATGTTAATGCTGATGCCATGCAAATCCCGAGGATCAGGAGAAGACGGCCGCAGCCTCGCGCCTCTTATGTGCAAACACGTCTCGCTCTCTCACAATCAATTTTCCCCCCGACGCTGACGCACGCAGCAAGGCTGCACCGGCGTCCTCTTCCCGCTCGTCTCGGGCGGCCTTTTGTGTCACGGCAAGGACGGCCCGTCGACACTTTCTTCGGCGAGGCCGCGTAAAGTTACTCGTAGAAGTGCAAAGGAATAAAAGTAAAGAAAGTAAAGGCTGGTAAATAGAAAAACATGAAACACAATTAGTCTTCATCATCAAGCGTGGAACTTGCGCTCTCTGAATGGACTTTTTAGTGTTTTATCCCCTCATGGGCAATTATTCTCCCGTGGTCTCGCTCAGCATAGCATTAGCTGAATGCAGGGTGATTACAACTAATAGTAGCCATTTTGTGTGGCCATAATGTGTCAGCGCCGAGTAATTGAAGGTGAGTGCTGGGTTGGAAGAGAGTCATTTTTAACCTTTATGTGCTCCGAGTGGATGGAGCCGCATCTTGACTCTCTGCTTACACAGCTTATATGACATATTATATGGAATATATTATATTTGTAGCGCTCTCTTCTTGTAATGCTCTCTTCTTCTTTTCTTTCTTAGTCTTAGTCTGCGCTCTCTTACGATCGATGTTTTATTCTTTATCTCGGAGCTGCAGATACATTTGATAGCATAATAGTGGGAAGAACGACGTGCTGTAAAACGAGCTGCGAGACCCGTCTTTTCTCTTCTGTGTGGATACAGGCTGGTTTTAGACTGCCAGTACATCTATACTTTTGTAAAATAGTGCACCACAGAGGTAAATAGTGACAGGTTTAAGCAAAATAATGCACCACTAAGGTAAATAGTGATAAGTTTTGGCAAAGTAGTGTACCAATAAGGTAAATAGTGACCGGTTTTTGGCAAAATAGTGCACCACTAAGGTGTCAGATTTTAGCAAAATAGTGCACCAATAAGGTAAATAGTGATGCACCTCTAAGGTAAATACTGTCAGATTTTAGCAAAATAGTACACCAATAAGGTAAATAGTGACAGGTTTTGGCAAAATACTGCAACACTAAGGTAAACATTGATAGGTTTTGGCAAAATACTGCACCAATAAGGTAAATAGTGACAGGTTTTGGCCAAATACTACACCACTAAGGTAAATAGTGCCGGGTTTTGGCAAAATACTGCACCACTAAGGTAAACAGTGATAGGTTTTGGCAAAATAGTGCACCACTAAGGTAAATACTGTCAGACTTTAGCAAAATAGTGCACCAATAAGGCAAATAGTGATACGTTTTGGCAAAATAGTGCACCACTAAGGTAAATACTGTCAGATTTTAGCAAAATAGTGCACCAATAAGGCAAATAGTGATAAGTGTTGGCAGAATAGTGCACCACTAAGGTAAATACTGTCAGATATTAGCAAAATAGTGCACCAATAAGGTAAATAGTGACCGGTTTTGGCAAAATAGTACACCACTAAGGTAAACAGTGATAAGTTTTGGCAAAATACTGCCCCAATAAGGTAAATAGTGACAGGTTTTGGCTTAATACTACACCGCTAAGGTAAATAGTGATGGGTTTTGGCAAAATACTGTACCACTAAGGTAAATACTGTCAGGTTTTAGCAAATTAGTGCGCCAATAATGTAAATAGTGACAGGTTTTGGCAAAATAGTGCACCTCTAAGGTAAATACTCTCAGATTTTAGCAAAGTAGTGCACCACTAAGGTAAATAGATGGTAGATAGTAGATAGATACTTTATTCATCCCCGTGGGGAAATTCGCAAATACTGTCAGCTTTTGGCAAAATAGTGCACCACTGAGGTAAATTGTCATACGTTTTGGCAAAATACTGCACCACCAAGATAAATACTGTCAGGATTCAGCAAAATCGTGGACCGATAAGGTAAATGGTGACAGGTTTTCGCAAAATAGTGCACCAATAAGGTAAATAATTATATGTTTCAGCCAAATATTGTGAGGTTTTAGCCAAATAAGGCACTATTAAGGGCTGCACGGCGGTTGTGTGGTTAGCGTGCAGACCTCACAGCTTGGAGACCCGAGTTCAATCCCACCCTCGGCCATCTCTGTGTGGAGTTTGCATGTTCTCCCCGTGCATGCGTGGGTTTTCTCCGGGTACTCCGGTTTCCTCCCACATTCCAAAAACATGCTAGGTTAATTAGCAACTCCAAATTGTCCATAGGTATGAATGTGAGTGTGAATGGTTGTTTGTCTATATGTGCCCTGTGATTGGCTGGCCACCAGTCCAGGGTGTACCCTCGCCCGAAGACAGCTGGGATAGGCTCCAGCGCCCCCTGCGACCCTCGTGAGGAAAAGCGGTAGAAAATAAATGAATGAATGAAGGCACCACTAACGCAAACAGGGATAGGTTTTAGCAAAATAGTGCACCACCAAGGTAAATAATGACAGGTTTTAGCAAAATTCCATTCTGATCTATTTTTATTCCTTGTAACCTCCCTGTACTCTTTTGCATCTGACATTTGTCCCCCCCCCCCCCCCCCCTCCCAGTCATGAGCTCAGCTGTTAGTTCCCACATTTGAAACTTACACTTCACTGCCTTAATGTCTTAGGATTTATTTTCTTTCTTTACCAAAGAGAATTCCATGTGACCTCTAGCCAATCACAGCAGGCCACACAAGAGGTCACATGCTCTCTCACTTACGTATTGAAACATTGACCTCATTCCGGTCCTTTTATTAGGAACACCTTTTAGAAGGTGGCGGCAGGTGCACGCCGCATAAAAACATGGCATGATGTACGTGCACGTTGGTAGTGGGGGCGGAGTCAAGAGTCACCCGTTCAACTGTAAGCGAGTTTCAATAAACTGCGGAATGAGCGTAGTCGCTCTCTATTCACACACACACACACACACACACACACACACATGCAGTGTGTGTCAGTGTGGGGTCAGTAAATCCTCCCATTAGCACAGCGATGTCTTCATCATAGTCAGTGTTGTGAAGCTGCTGCTATGGCTCCATTTCATGGCTGGCTTGGTGCACATGTGACCTTGGCGAGTACACACACACACACACACACAGGGAAACCAAATAGCAGTGTGCACAGGCAGGAAGTTGCGTGTCGACATTTGCATTTAAACAAGTGTGTGTCCTTGACGTCAGCGGCTGAGTTGTGTGTCGTTTGCACACCTGTGTGTGTAGTTTGTGCACCGTGACACACCTTACCCTCAAACTAATGACACCCTCTTAAGGCCTGAAAGCAACTAAATGTGACCTAGAAATAAAAAAAAACGTCATCATAACGATGCCCCCATCGATTTGTAGCAAGGAGCAAAGTGGTTGTCACAGAAACTTACGTCAACGGCGTTGCGTTAGCACTCATGCTAGCGTACCAAGGAAGAAAAAGCTCATTGTTTTTCACCTCCACTCCATTAGTTCCTGTCTGAATGTACCAAATGCTTGTTGTTGTTGTTTTTGTTGTTGTTGTTGTCGTTGTCATGGTAACCCCGCCTCCGCTTTACAGACAGCAGCCAACCGTCCCTCGCCCAGCCCTCGCTGACGCTGCAGAGCTTCCCGTACGGCGGCCGTGAGTCCGTGGAGCTCGCCTACCAGAGCGGTACGTGCTGGCCGTTTATGTTCTAGTTCTTCCACACCAAACTCCTCCAAGCGTGCTGGTTGGATGTTGGCTGGGTAGCAGGTCACCACCCTCGGGCATCTCTGTGTGGAGTTTGCATGTTCCCCCCGTGCATGCGTGGGTTTTCTCCGGTTTTCCTCCCACATTCCAAAAACATGCTAGGTTAATTAGCGACGCCAAATTGTCCATAGGTATGAATGTGAGTGTGAATGGTTGTTTGTCTATATGTGCCCTGTGATTGGCTGGCCACCAGTCCAGGGTGTACCCCGCCTCTCGGCCGAAGACAGCTGGGATAGGCTCCAGCACGCCCGCAACCCTTGTGAGGATAAGCAATAGAAAATGAATGAATGAGTTCTCCTATTTTGTGTGGAAGTGGTAACTTTTTGGCTTCTTATTTTGTCTTTCCCCACCCTCGGCCATCTCTGTGTGGAGTTTGCGTACCCCGCCTCTCACCCAAAGACAGCTGGGATAGGCTCCAGAACCCCCTGTGACCCTCGTGAGGAAAAGCAGTAGAAAATGAATGAATGAATGAATAATTGTGGAATCCCACACATCACTGGCATGTTGATGGATTAACAGTGCAAACAAGATTAATTGTAATTAATCATACATAATTGATCACACAAACCGAGATGATTAATTGAGTAATAAGGCAAACAGGTGATTAATTCCAAATATTAACTTGCGATAATCACAAACTGAGATTAATTTATCAAGAAGAAGATTTGGAATAATTGCACATCAGTCATTTTGTCAGAAAGCCTTTTCATTATGAGTATCGGAAACGATGAAGAAATTCATGTGATGCCCCAGTCAAAAATACATGACATTTTTTATTTGAGATTAAAAATGAGATTAATCACACAAACCCATGTGATTACTGTGTTTGATCAATCATGGATCGGTGCACATGGCCTGCGTATTGATGGGGAATAACAAAGCAAACAGGTGATTAATTCCAAATAGTCACTTGCCATAATCAAAAAACTGACGCCCAAAGACAGCTGGGATAGGCTCCAGCACCCCCGCGACCCTCGTGAGGAAAAGCGGTAGAAAATGAATAAATGAATGATTCTACTGTAAATCACCAGTACCCCACTACCTTTAAAGTACATCAGTACATGACTATGATGTATTGTATTCTTTATGCCATGATTTGAATTACTGTACACTACTTTTACTGATTTACCAAACACATTAGGTCAATTTATCGCCGATACAAGCCTACGTTTTTAGCCAGTATTGGCTAGGAAATTAAATCAATGGTGTCGCACATCACTAGCGCTCACACTGCAGCAATGTTTACTTCCCTCAACACGGAAATGCGAGCAATGTCATCCATTTGCGTTTGCACTTTGAACATAACGTGAACCACCACATCAAAAAAATCGAATTTAACAAAAATCTGTATGCAGTGTGAACGTAGCGTCAGTAGCATGTGATTGTATTAACTGACTCTTGTTCAACCGCCATTAATTTACGAAGACCTGTGGTCCAGTACTTTTGTCCGTCTGCTGATCTTTGTCCTCCATCCGTCTTTCAGGTCAGTTCCAGGCGGGTCAGTTTCAACCAGCCATCCGAGTGGCAGACCTCCTCCAACACATCACTCAGATGAAATGTGGTCAGGGATACGGCTTCAAGGAGGAGTACGAGGTAAACACACACAGTAGATACATGAATACCAGGATAGGGAGGGGAGTGGCTCCTTAGTCCGTCAGGGCACGAGTGGCATAAGGAACATCATTTTGGTTTGGAGTTGACTTTTTATTCGTTTTTTCCCGACACGTCCATGTTGTTAGCGCTCCTCCCTCCAACACTAAGGTGAGCATCGTGAATATTCATGTCACTTTTCCCAGCCTGTGTCAGCGTACACACGCCCCAGGCACCGGGCCATATGCACCACCCATAATGCACCACTTCCGTAGCCACACTCCTCCTAACCGACGCGTGTGCGTGTCTGCAGGCCTTGGCGGATGGACAGATGGCGCCCTGGGAAAGCGCCAAGATATTTATTAATATACTTAAATGATGATATTTATAATATTTATTAGGGCGGCACGGCGGTCGAGTGGCTAGCGCGCAGACCTCACAGCAAGGAGACCAGAGTTCAATCCCACCGTTGGCTATCTCTGTGTGGAGTTTGCATGTTCTCCCTGTGCATGCGTGGGTTTTCTCCGGGTACTCCGGTTTCCTCCCACATTCCAAAAACATGCTAGGTTAATTAGCGACTCCAAATTGTCCATAGGTATGAATGTGAGTGTGAATGGTTGTTTGTCTATATGTGCCCTGTGATTGCCTGGCCACCAGTCCAGGGTGTACCCCGCCTCTCGCCCCAAGACAGCTGGGATAGGCTCCAGCACGCCCACAACCCTTGTGAGGATAAGCAATAGAAAATGATTGAATGAATGAGTTCTCCTCCTATTTTGTGTGGAAGTGGTAACTTTTTGGCTTCTTATTTTGTCTTTCCCCATGCACCCTCGGCCATCTCTGTGTGGAGTTTGCATGTTCTCCCCATGCATGCGTGGGTTTTCTCCGGGTACTCCGGTTTTCCTCCCACATTCCCAAAACATGCTAGGTTAATTGGCCACTCCAAATTGTCCATAGGTATGAATGTGAGTGCGAATGGTTGTTTGACTATATGTGCCCTGTGATTGGCTGGCCACCAGTCCGGGGTGTAAGACAGCTGGGATAAGCTCCAGCACCCTCCGCGACCCTCGTGAGGAAAAGCGGTAGAAAATGAATGAATGAATAATATTTATTAGACGACTTGCTTCAGCAGAAGAACTGGGATTGAACTTCACTTCATCTTTTTTGCTACACGCTTCTTCTCTGCGGAAGCAAAGCAAACCTTTGAGAGATGATAACTTACAGTTTTTTGTATTTATTAATCCACGCCAGGGGTGTGGCCAAGGTGCCATTTGCAGCCTGGGGCTGTTTTTTTATTGGCCGGTGGCACATTCTGATATCATTTAACAAGAAAACTTAAAAAAAAGGCAAAAATTTAAAATCAGCAGTAATTTTACAAGAATAAACTAAAAATATTCAAAGAAAAATATCGTAATTTAACTCGTTCAATACTAAAGACGTATTTATTTGTTTTTATAATCCTGAATGTGGGCTGCACGGCGGTCGAGGGGTTAGCGCGCAGCCCTCACAGCTAGGAGACTAGAGTTCAATCCCACCCTTGACCATCTCTGTGTGGAGTTTGCATGTTCTCCCCGTGCATGCGTGGGTTTTCTCCGGGTACTCCGGTTTCCTCCCACATTCCAAAAACATGCTAGGTTAATTGGCGACTCCAAATTGTCCATAGGTATGAATGTGAGTGTGAATGGTTGTTTGTCTATATGTGCCCTGTGATTGGCTGGCCACCAGTCCAGGGTGTACCCCGCCTCTCACCTGAAGACAATTCACCCCCCGCGACCCTCGTGAGGAAAAGCGGTAGAAAATGAATGAATGAATCCTGAATGTGTTACTTTACGGAATATCAAGTAGAAAAGTTACATCCTTGAATTTTTCATGATGTGGCTTTCGCTGGGAAAATGTTTAGTCACCCCTGCTGAATGCTACGTCTCTTTTTTTTGTGACTATGTGTCTTTACACTAGCCTTATTAAAAAAAAATAAAATCCAAATACATTTACTAAATAATAGTGGACCTATTATGTTTTTCCACTTTTCTGACCTGTAAATGTTACAATGTTGTATTATCGTGTTAAAGGATGCCAAAGTTTCAGATAACAAGGTTTGCACATTTGGAAATGAAGTTGTCACTACCGTGACATCACAGTGAGCCTGTGGGAAGTCACCGGCCACACTCCTCCTAACCGAAGCGTGTCTGCAGGCCTTGGCGGAGGGACAGACGGCGCCCTGGGAAAGCGCCAAGAAGGATGAGAACCGCAACAAGAATCGCTACGGCAACATCATCGCTTGTGAGTACTGCAATTACTCGTGCTCTTTCTGCCTGTTCGCCGTCCTTTATTAGCATCATGTGATTACCATCTTTTTCTTTGGTTTGGTTTTGCTATGGATGACCATAGCCATGGATGACCATGGATGAGTCCACAAGATTTTGGGTATTTTGTCAAGTTTAGGCCAGTCCATTTGTTGATGCTTTGTTCCATAATTTGTTTTTAATGGCACCTTTTCCCAAAATAGCCATCATCACATTTAAAATGCCTTCCTGTTTTGGAGTCATAGCGCCACCTGTATGTGCTTAGCTGCACTGATAACTTCCAGATGCCTTCTCATTTCCATACATTCCTTCATTCATTTTCTACCGCTTTTCCTCAAGAGGGTCGCGGGCGTGCTGGAGCCTATCCCAGCTGTCTTCGGGCGAGAGCCGGGGTACACCCTGGACTGGTGGCCAGCCAATCACAGGGCACATATAGACAAACAACCATTCACACTCACATTCATACCTATGGACAATTTGGAGTCGCTAATTAACCTAGCATGTTTTTGGAATGTGGGAGGAAACCGGAGTACCCGGAGAAAACCCACGCATGCACGGGGAGAACATGCAAACTCCACACAGAGATGGCCGAAGGTGGAATTGAACCCTGGTCTCCTGCGCGCTAACCACTAGACCGCCGTGCCGCCCCCTGGCGTAGATTAATAAATACAAAAAACTGTAAGTTTCATCTCTCAAAGGTTTGCTTTGCTTCCGCGGCGTGTAGCAAAAAAGGTGAAGTGAAGTTCAATCCCAGCGCTTCTGCTGAAGCAAGTCGTCTAATAAAGACAACGCACGCCGCCATCTCCCTCAGGGCTTTTTACAACATTTTCTTAAGGAAATGAGCCTTTGTACAATGGCGGCCGGCAAGATGGACACTTTCCATTACCAGGCACTGGTAATTAAAGCATTTGTCCTAATAGGAAATTTATCATAATTCCTGTTGGCCATCAAGGCCGTGACAGCCTATTTCACTTCTGCACACTTTTATTTCAAAGCCTTCACGCTGGTGTCGCGTCTACGCCTCGACACGGAGACCTTTAATTGGACGTGCACACCCACATGCACGCCCACATGCACGTCACGGCGGCCTGGTCTGGTGGAAGCTCACAGCGTGCACGACAATGCAACAGAATGACGTTTAGTGCATTTTACACAGAAATAATGCTTGCTTCAAACTGTGTTAATGCTTCCACACGCTGCACTCATTTATCCCAACTTGCCTGTTACATTAAAGCACTTGGAATATTAAAACAAGGCATGTACTGGTAAGCCTCTGTGTCTTTTTACCAAAATTTGGTAACAGACAAATAAGTGGCTCCCTGTGTGTTGCGTGGGCTTGCATGCTCTGAGCAAGAAAGTGAAGGTTACTGCCCTCACAGGGTCAATAACCTAGTGTGACCTATGACCTATGATTTTTGCTTGGCCAGTAAATTAGACAATATTATTTCATATCTGTACAGTAGAGTTAGTATTTTCTTACTGGCCAATTTTTCAAATACAGAAGAGAGACCATTTTTATCATTATTTCTTTCTGGAGATTTTAAAGCTATTTTTGCGAGTGAGTGAGTGAGTGTGAATGGTTGTTTGTCTATATGTGCCCTGTGATTGGCTGGCGACCAGTCCAGGGTGTACCCCGCCTCTCGCTTGAAGACAGTTGGGATCGGCTCTAGCACCCCCGTAACCCTAGTGAGGATAAGCGGTAGAAAATGAATGAATGAATGTCTTATTTTCTCTTATTATATCTACTATATTGGGTAATAGGAGTGCAAAGGTGACTATAGGGGTGTTATTTCATGTCTAGAGTGCTCTAATACATAAATAGATACTTTATTAATAGGGTGTAACGATTTGTTTTAATAACGCCTCACCGTTCTTGGTTTTTGATACGATTCAAGGACGACATTGGTTCATTTAGAACAATATGATCCAAAATGATTCAGTATTTTTAAGTTGATTCAGTGACTTTTTAGCCCAAAATTCAACCAGTTTGACTGTGAAATAAATACTTGGATACTGGGCAGTCCAGGTGAGGTTTCCTAGATTTCCATTCTTTTTTGGAGTACAAATAAATCAATAAAAAGTATAAAATCATGATTATTTGCCATTAATTATTAATTCACACTTTATTTCAATAAAGTAGAACCAACAGGTTGAATTAACAATGACCTATGATTTTTGCTTGGCCAGTAAATTAGACAATATTATTTCATATCTGTACAGTAGGACCTGAGAAAAGAGTCAGTATTTTCTTACTGGCCAATTTTTAAATACAGAAGAGAGATCATTTTTATCATTATTTCATTCTGGAGATTTTAAAGCTATTTTTGCGAGTGAGTGTGAATGGTTGTTTGTCTATATGTGCCCTGTGATTGGCTGGCGACCAGTCCAGGGTGTACCCCACCTCTCGCCCGAAGACAGCTGGGATAGGCTCCAGCACCCCCAGCTGGGATAGGCTCCAGCACCCCCGCGACCCTTGTGAGGAAAAAGCGGTAGAAAATGAATGAATGAATGAATGAACTCGTTCAATACTAAAGACGTATTTATTTGTTTTTATAATCCTGAATGTGTTACTTTACGGAATATCAAGTGGAAAAGTTACATCCTGGGAAAATGTTTAGTCACCCCTGTTGAATGCTACGTCAACACTCTTTTTTGTGACTATGTCTCTTTACAGTAGCCTTATTAAAAAGAAAAAGAAAATCCTAATACATTTACTCAATAATAGTGGACCTATTATGCTGTTTCCACTTTTCTGACCTGTAAATGTTACAATGTTGTAATATCGTGTTAGAGGATGCCAAATGTGACATCACAGTGAGCCTGTGGGAAGTCACCGGCCCGGGTAGAAGCACTGTTTTGTCCAAGATTTCACTATGTCAGCAACAGAGCAATGGCTCCCAGTTTTTTTTTAGGTTTGAGAGGAAGCTAACCTAAACTTACCTAAAGAGGCAAGCATCAAGCTGGTCTGGGCTATTCGTAGCTGGACTGTCCTGTTGCTGAAGTTGGATGCCTTTCCAATGTTACTTGGTCATGTTGAAGAGTCAGAAGTGCAAGCTTCTAACTTCATTTTGTATAAGTAAGTGGTTGTGTAGCATTATAGAGTGTGCATACAGGGAGCGTCTTACTTGCATGCATTTAAATTACAAGGTTACCCATGTCTGGAATTGCTAATAGCCCTTTTCATTACAATGAGTGGATCTACCTAAGTTATTTTATAGATGGGTAGTCCCGCCCAAAAATGTGTAAAGACCACATTTCAACTACTGATGTTGTGTAAAGATTGTCTTAAGGTAGTAAACGCGGACCTACGTCACCACTGATTTTATACACGGGAAGTCAGGGGTCTCCAACCAGTAGACCAGTAGCTCATGAGCTACCTAACCACAAATAGCTCTCTAAAGGGTTCATTCATTTATGATCAACTACTATACCAACAAAATTAGAAAGTGGGGTTCAGCAGTACTCGGGAGCGCTCAGGAGTGTGATCACAGCGGAGTGGGTGCCCTCGGAGGTAGTGGAATGAATTAAAACGGACCGTTTTGGAAATCCAAGGAAATACGGCTGGAATAGGTGCAGATTCTGCAGAAAGAGGTGCAAAATCTGGAAGATCTAGAAGGCTTTCTGCGCAGTTTATCATGTATAGCTGCTCTATAGGAGTCCACAATTTAATACAACGGTATAAACAGTGCTTATAACTAGTATGGACTTGAACATTTCAAGTCTATGATTTCTGACTTGACCCGACCCATCTTGTCTTAACTTGAAATTTAACTTGGACTTGAGATGATAGACTTGAGTTGGCAAAACACTGACTTTCTCGATGTTAAGTACAGTAAGAAGAATATTTGACATCAAAGAAGAGAAGAAACAATTTGAAAAAGTAAAATACTGGACAAAGGCATAAGTCATAATGGCTTGTTTGACGCTACTTAGTAAGTGTCAATATAGTGATATATATAGCACATCATGACTGGTTCAAGACTCTTCATCCTTGTATTTAGCAAACATCAACTGCTTGTATTGTTTCTTGAATTGGCTCATCGTTGTGCATTGTTTGATTTCCTTACTCAATCCATTCCATAGTTTGATTCCACATACTGAAATGCTATGGCTTTTTAACGTAGTCCTAGCATATAAGTGTTTCAAATGTACTTCTTCCCTGAGATCATATTTCTCCTCTTGGATGACATTTTTAGATAATTGGTTGTTTTTAGCCTTATGCATTATTTTAGCTGTTTGAAGATGAACTATATCTGCAAGTTGAAGTATTTGTGATTTTAGAAATAAGGAGTTAGTATGTTCTCTGTAGGCGGCATTATGAATTATCCTTACTGACCTTTTTTGCAGTACATTTAGCGAGTGAAGATTGCTTTTATAGTTATTAGCCCATATTTCCACACAATAAGTAAGATATGGTAGACCAATAAAAAGTGTGGAGTGATTTCTGATTGAGAACAAATTTTGCTTTGTTCAATACTGAAATATTTCTGGCCACCTTATGTTGTATATTTGTAATATGAGGTTTCCAGCTCATATTTTCATCTATTGTGATCCCCAGAAATGTATTTTCCTTCACCCTTTCAATGTCCACACCGTCTATTTGTGTTTGCTGGTGCGTGTCCTTTCTGCTGTGACCAAACAGCATGATTTTAGTTTTACTTACTGACACACTGATAACTGACACAATGTTCAAAAATGTATTTTTTGCAATAATTTTTTAGGGGAAAAATGGAATTGAAATTGAATCCAATGAAAACTGGGATGTACAAAAGCCAAGATACCACTAGTATTGTTTTTAAGTATTTTTCTGGTCAACTAGTAACCGGTGAATGACAACGTCTTTGAATGCGTCTTCCCAATGCTTTATATTTGTATTTTACTTCATTTAGCTATTTTAATGCTTGAAAATGCTCACAACGGTGGGGATGAAGAATTCAATGGCTTCAATGATGTAGAATGAGATTGGGAGTTTGGTGAACTTACTTAGCAGTCATATAGCAAATGTCAATGTGCTGGCTTGTCGTCTTTGAATGCGTCTTCTCAATGCTTTATATTAGTATTTTACTTCATTTAGCCATGTTAATGCTTGAAAATGCTTCTTTGAGAGAATAATGTCAACATTCGCGAGGCCGGCTGTAGGCTCACGACGGTGGGGATGAAGAATTCAATGGCTTCAATGATGTAGAATGAGATTGGGAGTTTGGTGAACTTACTTAGCAGTCATTTTGCAAATGTCAATTTGCTGGCTTGTTGTATTTTGCTTGTATTTTTCCTATTACCGTGTCAAGGACAAAAAAACAGGTCAACAGCCCCCCACAACAGGACACAATGAAGAGGTCGGCAGATAATAGCGCTAACGAGGTGCAGTGTGGTTTGTTAATGACAGAGCTGATTGCATTCATCTTCCTCCTCTCCAGCACTTTGGGGTGACAGCAGGTGGCGAGTTCTTATGTTCTTTTGAAAGAATTGCTGGCGTGGAAGGACATAAAAAACATCCAGGGAAGATGAAGAGATGATGAGCAGAACAATTAGCGAGTCTTAATTACAAAGTTCGAGATTGTGTCTGGTGATTATGTCTCAAATATAAGAGGGTGGCAGTGTGATATTGGCTGATGAGCATGAAAAATATGACATCAAGACACTGCTGTCTACTGTAGTCACTGGGCACTTCATTAAAGGGGGGCTATTATGCTCATTTTCCAGTACTGAGGTGTGGACTCGTATAGAGCAGCTACACACAATAACCAGCAAAAAAGCTTTGTAGATCTTCCAGAATCTGCACCTATTCCAGCTTTGTTTCTTGGATTTTGTGCTTCCCGCGAAAACGGGATCCGTTTCCAGACACCCCCACTCCACTGCATTTAATCATACACCCAAGTGCTCAGGAGGACTTCCGGATAGCTGCCGAACCCAACTTTATTGGAGTTGATAAATGCGATTTATTAGATCACATACAGCCATATGTGTTGGATCCCGAATCTGATCCGGAAGCAGAGACTGAGCAGTGGACTCCTATAGAGCAGATACACACAATAACCAGCAAAAAAGCTTTGTAGATCTTCCAGAATCTGCACCTATTCCAGCTTTATTTCTTGGATTTTGTGCTTCCCGCAAAAACGGAATCCGTTTCCAGGCACGCCCACTCAACTGTATTTAGTCACACTCCCAAGTGCTCTGGAGGACTTCCGGATAGTTGCCGAACCCAACTTTATTGGAGTTGATGAATGTGATTTCTTAGATCACATACAGCCATATGTGTTGGATCCCGAATCTGATCCGGAAGGAGAGACTGGACAGTTGACTCCTATAGAGCAGATACACACAATAACCAGCAAAAAAGCTTTGTAGATCTTCCAGAATCTGAACCTATTCCAGCTTTATTTCTTGGATTTTGTGCTTCCCGTGAAAACGGGATCCATTTCCAGGCACACAGTCACACTGTGTGTCTTTAGTCACACTCCCAAGTGCTCAGGAGGACTTCCGGATAGCTGCCGAACCCAACTTTATTGGAGTTTATAAATGCGATTTATTAGATCACATACAGCCATATGTGTTGGATCCCGAATCTGATCCGGAAGCAGAGACTCGAAAGTCTGAAATTTCTCTAGAAAAAAAGTTACTTCAAGACGTCTCATTAGCATTTTAGCATTAAGTTTTCTACAACAACATATTTGGATGTTGTTGTGGGGTCTTTTGTGACTGCTGATATGAGTCATCACTGCGCTCTTGGGGTCATTTGAGTCCTGGGAATGTTCATCATTGTTCCATCACTTTGTCATTTGTGGATAATGGCTCTCACTGTGGTTCGCTAGAATCCCAAAGCTTAAGAAATGGCTTTATAACCTTTCCAGACTGATATATTTCAGAGAGCCAATCATTTTTTCACACAGGGCCATGTAGATTTTTTTAGCCATTAATAATCCAGCCATCAATTTTATATTTTGCTTAACCTCACCAGGGTCACAGGGATATGCTGGAGCCTTTCCCAGCTGACTTTAGGCAAGAGGTGGGGTTCCACGCTGGACTGGTCGTCGCTAAGATTAATTCCAAAGTGCACTTTGTGTTCAGTTGTGTTGTCAATGACTAATATTTCAATTTATTTGATAATCTGACAAATGTGCTAATGAGAACTCAGGAAGGGGGCAAATACCTTTTCACACCAGGGTGTAAATCTGTGGTAATAATGTTGAATTATGATTTTGGTGACACTTTTGAGAGGTATTTTACGATATTCAACAGTATGCTTATTATTGTTGCAGCCAAGACACATTTACTTCTGCTTGGCACTTTCAGAAAAGACCTTCGGAAATTTTTGGTACATCACAGTGTTATACTATGTGTGTGTGTGTGTGTGTGTGTGTCTGTCAGGAAACATTCCAAGTTGTTTGACACATCAGCTGGAGGGAGCGCCGGACTTAATAGGCTATTACACACTTTAATACCCTCCATCTTGCTCACACACATATACACACACACACACACAAACACACATTTATTTGTGCATAATGTCAGAAAATATACACAAGTGTCTATTTAAAAAAAAGTGCACACACCCACAGATAGTCAAGCCTGTTGAACACAACACACACATGTGTCGTCCATTGCACAAACAAGCACAGAGAGACACACAAACAAACACACAACCGCCCAGTCCATTAAGCTCTCTAACGCCTTGAGCCAGCCTGACTCTGCGGCGAGTTAACTGATTAGCGAGATCCGTGACGGATGCAGTCGTGCTACGCGGCGCCTGAAGTGTGCGAGCGGGGTGTGTGTGTTTAGTGGCTTGTAGATTTGTGCAGAGAGGATTGAAGGAGGCAAAAGTTGTTGTTCAGCACTTTCAAGGAGCTGCTGCAAATTTGTTTGCCTTTTCCATTAAAGTTGACTTCATCACTTTAAGCTGCTCCGCACGTTAACTCCTCCTTTGCTTCCCGTGAGGATTCTCGTGTGACGTTTAACTGCTACCACGGTCCTTATTTCCATGCCATGTTGGGAAGATGAATGTTTTTGGCTTGATATTCTTCTTCTGGAATGACATTTGTCATCACAACCAGGGTCGTCATTGTGTGGGGAAGGTTATGGTACGGTAGTTGGATAAATGTCACAATGTGACAGGCAGACATTCTGTATGCATTCAATGCATTCAATTCACTCTATAACGTTTTTTTTTACAAATATTTTTGTAGTAAAAGTATTAAAAATAAGTACAAATAAGTATAAAATGGCAAAATGAAGTAAAATACAATAAAATACAAATATAGGGCATTCAGGAGATGCATTCAAGGACTTGACTTGGTCGGTAATATTTCACTGATGAGACATTAGCCACCATACTGTACTGTACTGTAAAAAAGTAACAACAAGGAACACTCCCATATACATCTCATATGTCTTATTTACGGGCTGCACGGTGGATGAGTGGTTAGCGCGCATGCCACACAGCTTGGAGACCTTAGTCCAATTCCACCCTCGGCCATCTCTGTGTGGAGTTTGCATGTTCTCCCCGTGCATGAGTGGGTTTTCTCCGGGTACTCCGGTTTCCTCCCACATTCCAAAAACATGCTAGGTTAATTGGCGACTCCAAATTGTCCATAGGTATGAATGTGAGTGTGAATGGTTGTTTGTCTATATGTGCCCTGTGATTGGCTGGCGACCAGTCCCGGGTGTACCACGCCTCCCGCCCAAAGACAGCTGGGATAGGCTCCAGCACCCTCGTAACCCTAGTGAGGATAAGCGGTAGAAAATGAATGAATGAATGTCTTATTTTCTCTTATTATATCTACTATATATCTACTATATATATACTATATTTCATGTCTAGAGTGTTCTAATACATAAATAGATACTTTATTGATGGGGTGTAACGATTTAGAGTCAAAAATATGACTTTTGATAGAGTCAAAATATGATGGAAATAAAATCATGGTATTCATTCATTCATTTTCTACCGCTTATCCTCACAAGGGTCGCAGGGGTGCTGGAGCCTATCCCAGCTGTCTTCAGGCGAGAGGTGGGGTTCACCCTGGACTGGTGGCCAGCCAATCACAGGGCACATATAGACAAACAACCATTCACACTCACATTCATACCTATGGACAATTTGGAGTGGCCAATTAACCTGGCATGTTTTCGGAATGTGGGAGGAAACCAGAGTACCCTCTGCACAGAGATGGTTGAGGGTGGGATTTTCATCTTACATGGGGCAAGTTCTGGCAAGTAGTTCTCACCTTAAGGATCCCCCATGGGCAAGTCATTTTTGTTTTTAATGTAGAGCCCTGATGTTGTTGAATTGAACCAATTTCTATTATTGATTATTATTTATTTTCTGGGGGGGATTTCTTTGTTTTGTGTTTGACCTTTTGAAACGAATACATAGCAAAAGGTGTCATGTTATTTACCTTATGTGCTTGACAGCATGTCATTTGTGTGTCTACATGGACACACATTTGCAATTTCTTACCTGTTGTCTGCATCTTTTGCGTGAGGAGTGACAGCATTCATTAAATGGCACGTCTTGATTTTGACGTTTTGGATGAGTTTGGAGTCTTTAGTGCTGTGAGATGCGCATGTTTGGATTACTGTGGATATTCTTATTATTGTTATAATGATGGGTTGAATAGAAGTAAACGAAATATTTTGCAAGGCTTCTTTGTGTTTGTGTACTGCTAAATGTCATGATTAGCATGTGCCTTCAAGAAGGACCTGAAGCAGCAGGAGCTGCCACGTTAGCTATGATGCCGTCAGGATGTTTCTGTGTCTCAAAAAATTCCAGCTCCCTTCTTCTTTATGGCTGGAATATGAACACAGGTCAGTTTGGTTCACTTGAGAAGTTTTCCTCAACAAAACTTGTCCAGCGGCTCTCAGGGAATGGCGAGTGGAGAGAAAGTAAAAGCTTAGAGGGGAGCGGGTCACGAGGTCTTGAGGAGAGGAAGACTCAGCAGAGAAGTGTAGCTCATTAATGAGTAATGGACTCGTGACCTTTCACCCTGGGACTACGCTCTTTGGGATTTTGCTGCAGAGAACAACATGAGCACACAACTGTTCTACCCATTCACATCCACGCTGGAGATTGAATAGAACAGAACTTTATTGTCGCTCTTACAGGAACAGTGAAAATCCGAATGATATAGACCAGGGGTCTCAAACTCAATTTACCTGGGGGCCACTGGAGCTAGGGTCTGGGCAAGGCTGGGCCGCATCAGGTTTTCCAACAAAAAAAAAAAAAAACGCATTTATTAAAAACAGAAAAATATACAAACTTTTTCTGTGCTTTGGTTCCGATTTTCTACAATAAAAGCTCTGATAAAACATTCCACTGTTCTCAAATATCTTATTTTTTATTTTTCTGCACAAAATAAGATGAAAAATAAATAAACAAATCAAGAATAAAGAAAATCAATCAATCAGTAATAAATAAATATAATAATAATAATAAAACGGCAAATAATAAAAACTTAAGAAATCACATATAGTTGGTGGGTAGACAAATTATTTTTTTCAGATTAAAATGAACAAAGCATTATTAGAGCCCTGTAGACATGACAAAACACGACTATTGTCACATTTATACTCTTTTTATTTACAACATATTGCACAACTGCTGGGTCTTGAGACACATGCTAACTCGCAAACTAGAGAGCTAGCGACCTAAACGGTAGCCTCCAAGTTATTTCCTTTTAACTTAAATAGCCAAAAACTTACCACTTCCACACGGATAGGGAGGATAACTATTAACAGTTATTTAACCTTTAACATGAACATTAATCAAACGTAATAATTTTTTCTAGGTACATGATACCATACAGCATCCATATCAAACTTGTGCGGGCCGCACTAACATTAAACTTTCATATCAAGGCGGGGGCCTCAAACTAGTGTCCTGGGGCGCGGGCCGCGTGTTTGAGACCCTTGATATAGACAGACTTGGTGGTCATTCTGGTTGCAGCTTCGTCTTAGAGCCTACCTGAAATCCCTAGGGATGGAGATGTTGTGTTTTCTAGTCAGTGGTCCACAAACAAAAAGATAGACTATGGTCCAATCGTTACCCCACATTGATGATTCAGATTTGCGAGCAATGCGCTTTGACACTGTTGCCATACTCAACTGCTATTGATGCAGCATCGGGATCTACTTTGACATGATCACGAGAGGACAGGTGATCAAAACAACAACCTTTGGATTTTGGAGACGACCACTTGAGCCATGCTGCCCCCGGATGTGGATGTCGCTTTGATTTGGTTACCACTACACTGGAAGCATAATAGAGGCTTTTTCGGAATGGAATATTTTCACAGCTTTTACGATAAAAACATCTGGGTGGACTTTCACTCTGTTGTCGTCACTCACTCAAAGGCAAAAATGCCCCTCGCGTTTAGGTGAAGATTTGCATATTTAGCGCTAAGCCTCAGCTGTGGAGCTTAAACGTGTCAAGACGCCATCACCGACTTTGCTGTAGCATAATTGAGCCTTCAGTCCTGCGTCTCAGTCCAGATCTCTGGAGGCGCCGTAAGAGGTTCCAGTCATTAGTAAGCAATCCACTGCTGAGGGCATTCAAACATGGGAGTCAGATATAGTCATAGTAGTCAACAATTTCACTGGCAAGAAAACTAGAAATCAATACAGCCAGAAGAGGATAATGATGTTGGGAATGGAACATTTTCCACTCCACTTTTAGACAAAGTGCAGCAAATGGGCTTATCTACCACAGAGACAGAACACACTCAGAAGATCTTTCACGTGGAAAAAAATACTCTGTTGTATTTGTATATCTGCACACACACACACACACACACACACACACACTGTTTGTAGATATGCCACTTTTTGAATCTATGGTAATGGTAATGGTAATGGTAATGGTAATGGTAATGGTTTTATTTCATTTGAACATGCATCAGATTACAATTGAGTGCATCCCATAATCAGTTCACAGTTCCACATGTCCAAAAGGAGTAGGAAGAAGCAAAGCTTATTAAATCCTACCCCTCCATATGGTACTTTTACAATCAGTAACTGTTACATTTGTTCACTTCCTGCTTTCCATAATACAGGTTTTTTTTTCTTATTTTTTTACGAGGTGATATGACCATACAATGACATTATGTGTACCATAGTAACAAAGTAAGTTTTTTTTTAATTAGTAGAGCCTTCTAGACATAATATAACACCCCTATGGTCACCTTTCCACACCTATTACCAAATATAGGAGACAAAATAAGGGAAAATAAGTCATTTAAGCCATAAGACCCGTGTTCATGTGGCAGGAGTAGGTCTGGTGCTTGTGTGTCTCACTTGACATTACAGTAACATTACTGACACCAAGTGACTTTTAGCTATTTTTTATCAATTAGGCCAAAGAGTACAGAAAAATACATGGAATTTGAAGCGGGAAAGCGACGAGGGATTACTGTAGTTTTTTGTAAAAGTAATTAATAACCAGTTTAAGTAACTTTTAAGTTGCTTTTTTGAAAAACCTTCACATAGTATGTAAGATTGTATTTTTCATGAGCTAGCGACATCAAGTAGTGGCACGTCGTGTCGAAAATGGGCCCCCGTTTGTTCACTTCCTGCTTTCCATAATACAGTTTAAGGTTTTTTTTTTTTTTTTTTATTTAATAATGCACCTCGTACCGAAGTACAAAGTGATATGAGCATCCAATGACATAATGGGTACCATAGTAAGTGTCAATATAGTGACATATATAGCACATCATGACTGGTTCAAGACTCTTCATCCTTGTATTTAGCAAACATCAACTGCTTGTATTGTTTCTTGAATTGGCTCATCGTTGTGCATTGTTTGAGGTCCTTACTCAATCCATTGCATAGTTATATGGATATATCTGAGGAGTGATTAGCTATCCAACTTCTACATCCTACCAACAAAAACGGTTTACAAGTTTACGCCCATCGTACCACCTCTCTGGTAAAAGTCCTTGAAAAAAAAGCTTTGGAGATTGATTGAACTTTGCCTTTGTTGGCAACAATTGGTAATTCTGAACTGTCCATGAGACTCCTACACTGCAAAAATGCCCTGTCAATTTTAAGGCTAAATATTCTAGATGTAAGCATGCTTGTGCTTAAAACAAGCAAATTTGGCTGCCAGTGCAGTAAGTGAATTTCACTTGCTAAGATGTCTTAAAACAAGTCACTCTGTCCGACTGTCAGTATAGCACATACAATCTTGAAATAAGATCACAAAGACTCATTTCAAGCAATCTAGTTAAGCTTGGTTAATGCAAAAGAAGCTTATTATCACTCAAAACTAGGGTATTTTTTAGCATCAAATGACTTAAAACAAGATTTATTAAATTCTTGTTTTTAGGTTGCTAAATAAGACCACATGCTTAAAATAAGGAAACAAGACAATGCTCTCAGGAAAAAAAAACATGCTTTTATTGACAAGGACCAAGGTAAAGATTGTCTTCAGAGGGGTCACGCTCGTGAATACTGTCCTTCAGTACCTCATTCTGGATGACGGCTAACAAAGTGGCACCACATTTGGGGTAGGTGAGGTGGAAGGTGTAATAACACCCCATGAGGATCAGAGGAGCCTCATGAATCATTTCCTTAGGTAAGGTGGTCAGGAGAAGGTTAGTAGATCCTACCAGGAAGACCGGACTGGTGATGGGCCGTCTCTGGAGAAACATATTGGGGTCCTCAGATGGCTGAGAGCAACAAAGTAGAGACAAAAGGTAGAACAAGATTAAACTTCACGCATATCAACTTCATTTTCAGTTTGATACTGATACTGATGCAAACTCACCTCAAGAACATGGAACAGTGCCTCACATGCTGGTCCAAGCTTTTTGGGTGGGGGCATTGGAGAAGGGAACATTGAAGGAAGTGCCTTGAACAAAGCAATGGCATGTCCTGCTGAAAAACCATATGGACACATCAACTGCATTGTCTTTCTTGCTGTTAGGCAATTTGACTGTGACATTAAGTATTATGCAATTGTGTAACTGAAAAGTCAACATAAAAGGCAAAAAAGGTAGTGTAATCATGGAAAAACTGTATCAGTGAGCGACAGCGTATGTTTGTTTATGTGTTTAGTGTGTATATCCCCGAAACAATATGCATTTTTAGTAAAATAAGAGTAAAATAAAAGCTTTTGCTGTTATTGGACAAGCAAACTTAAAGTTTGGCTGGATAGTGTGGCAACAGCAGTCGGGGTGAATCTACAATATTCTCGACACTGTCGCTGCAGGGATATAAAAAGCACTTGTCCGTTGCACAAGTGAAAAACAAGACTGTAAGGGTCATATGTATACATGAAAAGGTGTTAGTGGTGTTTAAAACCTCTAGTGACCACCACATCTTAGAAACTTTTTGGTATTCTAAAGTCTTGGTGGATGATGAAGATATTAATCAATAATACTACATTAAAAAAAATATTATTAACATCAGTCTAGGTGTGTCTAAAAATATGTGCTGAGGGTAGGTGTCTTTATAATTTACATGACATTTACCTTGTAAGAGTGACACAGTTGCCTCATCTAATGTCTCCATCTCACAATGAAAAAGCAATCTGCAAGTTACAGTAAACGGGAAAAGAGTTCATGTCATTAAAAAGCAAACAAACAAACAACTAAAATAACAACAAACATAAATATGACGGAAATTAATTTGTCCATTGCTGAGACTCACAACCAACTGGCTAATGTTAACCTTCCTTATCATATCAAATCCCCTTCGCGCCATGCGACTTGAGGCAGTCCTTAATGTTAGCTAGGTTTTAACAGATACAATTACTGAACACCAAAGGAAAACGCATGATATTAATGTCAGTTGACCTGGTATAAGCTACAGACAGTTTATTTACATGAGACTAATTAGCTACAGTCGTTGTACACACCCCATCAGCGAGGCAGCTAGCTAGCAAAACGGGTTTTGCAGTTAGCGAGCTAGCTTAACAAAGTTAAATCAACTAACAGTTCATTAAGTTATTCTGTCAACTTGTTATATTTGGAGCGCCCCTCCATACATCCCCTATGCCTTTCTAATTTGACTGGCAATTCTCTTGGTTAGCTGATGTTTAACTACATCGAATTTCTACCTTACCTTGCTTGGTCGCTGCCCCACCTTGGCTCTCTGGTGAACTGATGCGATAAGGTCCGCTAGCCACAACTGCTAATTTTGGCGCGTGGCTCGTGATGCATTTGGATGTCCTCGTGAAGTAGGAAATTCACACTTTAACAGCTGATTTGGACATTAAAAGCCAGAGAATTTGTAAATACAAGTGGTAAACTCGGGAAAGGTCCATGGTGAGGCGTTATGATGTAGCAGGTCAACATATGTGAACAATTTAAGAACATTTTATTTTTTTTTATGTTTTTTTGGCCAATATTTTAAAATTAAAAACAAAAAAAAATTGTATATAGACATCTCTTCCTTAAAGAGACCAGATAAAAGTCTGTGTGATAATAATTAAAAGAGATGAAAATTTAAGCGTCTGTTTTTGCCTGAATGTACCTGCTGGGGAAATGTTAACCACAGCTGATGCTTGAAATTAGATGTTTTTTTCTTGAGTTACTAGTACTTTAAATAAGACTTTAGTGGATGTTTACAGACGTGCCTTGTATCTAGTCAAAAATAACTCTAACAAAGACAAAAATGCTTATCAAGACAAGGCAAGTGACATTTACTTGAATTAAGTCAAATGATCTTCCTTAGAAAGCACTAGATAATCCATTTATACTTAAAACAAGTTCAAGTAGATTTTCTAATCTAAATATAAGATTATTACACTTGGTCAGATCTGCAGTTTTTGCAGTGTAGACTCATTTCACAGCTAAAATAATCTTAATTTTCACTCTGTAAAACCAGGGATAGAAATCCAGCTATTGGCACCAGACAATTATTTGTAATAACTACGGGTGGACATTCGGTCAGGTTTTAGGTCTGGGTCTTTATTACAGCTGTGCCCCCCATGGGCCATGATCCCTGTCTCTTCCAGGAGGACATCCGTATCTTATTGTCATAATGGGTCCCTCCCTGGCATAGCTAATGTTTCTACTGAGAGTTGAACCAACATCTTTCCAGTTCTATCCAGTACTTCCCACAGTGCTCACATCCACCTAATAACAACCTTTCATTCATTCATTCATTTTCTACTGCTTTTCCTCACGAGGGTCGCGGCGGCTGTAATTCTCGTATTGCACAGTTATTGCACAGTTATTGCGCAGTAATTGCACAGTTAAAAAATAAAGAGAATTTAAAAAGCACAGAGTACAGATAAATACGTATTCTCCCAGCTGTCTTCGGGCGAGACTGGCGACCCTGGACTGGTCGCCAGTCAATCACAGGGCACATATAGATAAACAACCATTCACACTCACATTCATACCTATGGACAATTTGGAATCACCAATTAACCTAGCATGTTTTTGGAATATGGGAGGAAAACCAGAGTACCCGGAGAAAACCCACGCATGCACGGGGAGAACATGCAAACTCCACACAGAGATGGTGGAATTGAACCCCGGTCTCCTAGCTGTGAGGTCTGCACGCTAACCACTCGACCGCCGTGCTGCCTTAATAAGAACCTCTTTACTCTAAACAAGTGGGCTGCAGCTATTTAAAACTTTTGAATACAGTCCACACACACACACACACAATCAGCCTCTGCAAACCTGTGGACTGTGTCCAGATCTGCAGTGTTTTTGCAAGCCAGCACCTCCTGCCAATTCAGCCCAATTAGAGGCTCCCCTCCCTGGGCAGAGAGCAGCAAAGAGTGCCCCTCCCTCCAGGCTTCACACGGGTCGCTGTGGTGTTATGACAGCTTCTGACACGGGCCCAGTGCAATTACCAGTATGTGAGGCGGCGAAGCAGCATGGGCTAATGGAGCGGGAGAAGGGGGATGGAACAAGGTAGATGGAGAAAAGAACTAAAGGAAGAAGATGCGAGGCACGAGGATGAGGAGTAATGAAGGAGCGCCTGGTGGACAAATGACCCCCTGCTGCGTTTGTTGGCCAGGAATAACGATGTGTGAGGATGACGGCTTTGTGGTGGCGTTGATGCAAGGCGGACGAATCACCACATGTGATTCTCCTCAAGGTGATCCCACTGGATCCAGTTCTTCTCAATCATATCATACTGATTACTGTCATTGAGCCCTACTGCTCTAAGTCGGCGTGAAAACTTCATTCTTGTGGATCAAAGTCTCTTCAATGCTGTCTCCACCACTGTTGGCCGTTAATAACACAGTTATTGTCTGGGTCAACCTAGTTCTAGCTTTAAAACCTGCTCAACATTTTTCCAAATAGCAACACACTAATTACTTTAATTACCAGCACTAACTTTTAATTCCATTAATAATGGCGATGGTGTAAAACGAATGGTTCGACAGATGGTTCCAAGCAAAGCCTTAGCGTGTTTTCGTCTTCGTCCATATGTGGCAGATGTGAAGGAGCCATGATGGTTGACCTCCAGCACGGTGCCACCTGTGCCGAGTCAGTTGGCAGCTGTGCTTTGTGGGTCAGTGTAACTTTAGGCCTGTTGTGTTCTTGTGTTATCTGACCCCACAGACGACCACACCAGAGTGCGACTGCAGCTGCTCGACGGAGAGCCCCACTCGGACTACATCAATGCCAACTTTATTGATGTGAGTGCGCACACACACACACACACACTCAATAAATAGCAATAGAGTGTCTAGGTTCACTTTCAGATTTCAGTGATTGTAGAAAGTTAGTGCTATATATTGATTGAATTTGCAATAATAATAATAATAATAATATCTCTCTTATAGCCCTACTATATACATAATATGAATGTAAATGTGACTATAGGGGTGTTATTTCATGTCTACAGGGCTCTAATACTGTTAAAATTTGTATTTAGAATGATTTTCTATGATCTAACTCTTTTTGTTTTAATGACAACTAAAAAATTGAGATTAATCACACAAGCCCACATGATTACCATGATTAATTGGATTTCTTTGTGATTAATTGATTAATTGTGATTAATTAATCAATTGTGATGTGATTAATTGTGGAATCCGACTGCACGAGTGGTTAGCGCGCAGACCTCACAGCTAGGAGACCAGGGTTCAATTCCACCCTCGGCCATCTCTGTGTGGAGTTTGCATGTTCTCCCCGTGCATGCGTGGGTTTTCTCCGGGTACTCCGGTTTCCTCCCACATTCCAAAAAACATGCTAGGTTAATTGGTGACTCCAAATTGTCCATAGGTATGAATGTGAGTGTGAATGGTTGTTTGTCTATATGTGCCCTGTGATTGGCTGGCCACCAGTCCAGGGTGTACCCCGCCTCTCGCCCAGAGACAGCTGGGATAGGCTCCAGCACCTAAAAAGCGGTAGAAAATGAATGAATGAATGAATGAATAATAAGTGAATATCCACAAAGTAGGATTCTTTATTTCTAAACGAAATAGATTCTTACAGCATTGAGCATTTTAGGTTTTTAACATTATCCGAGCCCCTCGACATGATATAACATCCCATAGTCATATGTACACTACTATTACCCAAAACAGTAGGCAATCTAAGGCATAAAGACATATAGAATCACACGTTAGCATTATTAGAGTTACATAATACTTCCTGTATTTCCTTCGGAGGCTATTGTGTCATCAATGTAACATTACTGACACCTAGTGACCAGTGCAGCATACTACATATCATCATATGTTTTTGAATGCGTCTTCTGAATGCCTTATATTTGTATTTTACTTCATTCACTCATTTTTATGCTAAAAAAATGTTTCATTTGGATAAGAAATATATATTTTTTTTAAATGCATATTATGGGGCGAATATGAAACATGATTCTTTATTGCAGTGGTTCAGAAACCTTTTTTGCAGTGACCCCCTGTAGGAGATGTTATTAACTCTGGCGCCTAAAAGGTTAATCATGAAATGTGTTCACGTGTGTTTCTCCCCAGCAATAACGTCCGGTCCCCACCTAGGGGGCGTGCAGTTATATGTCAAAGTGAATACATGCACTGCATGTTAAGGTTAAAGAGAACACAGAGTTCATAAAATCTCACCATCTCTCACTGGTCATTGTGTGTTTTAATAACGCTAGTAATTAGGATACTTTTAATTAGACGTGAAGAGGAAGGATATGAGAAGGAAGTCCGAGATAGAAAACAAGTGTCGTGTTGGAAATGAGAAAATTAAATCCCCCCCAGTGATGATAAAAGCATTCTCTCAGCGTCTTTTTAATGAAAATGTGAACGTGATAAATGTTTTCATCTCCACTGACATGAGGATGAGGAAGGTAAGGAAGGTAAGGAAGGTGAGGATGTTGAGGACGGTCGTTAGCCGTGTGGTGGTCACTCCCACTTTGGGGGAGCGGGGGTATTATTTAATTTGATGTTTATGCATAAAAACAACCTTGACTTATGCTGCTGGGAGGAAGGGGGGCACTTGAGGGAGAGGAGGCGGGTGATGGTGGGAGGGAAAAAGATAATTAGGACAGGAAATAAACACAATGCAGAAAATAAATAAAAACATCAAGCTTTGCAGCGATTTCATCCATTTCCAGATGCCAGAGTCAAGAATGATGTACAAAAAATACTTTATTGCTAGGAACACTAAAATCCTCCAAAACAGCAGCAATAACAAAAAGGCTGGGGGCAAAGTACAGATTGATTATTAATCCTTTCCAAAAGGTGTCTCCTAAAGAATCCTTTGAGTTTTACATTGAGGAAACAATGTCAAATACATAAATGAATAAGTAAATAGATAAAAGAAAGTTGAACTATTTCAGCCGGTCTGTACAAAATAACACGTCAAAAAGTGATCATTTTAACTACAGCAAAGCATGCTGGGAAATGCGTAAAATGCCCATTCCACAGATGCAAACTCTTCCAGGTTACACAGCGGATGGATTGTGATGTTTTTGTGTTGATATAAAACAGTGTAGCTGATGAAGAGGGGTCTGATCACCAATCACGTTATTGATATGAACAGCACTGCCAAAATAACCATAGTCGAACATCCACAGACAAGAAAAGTAGAAATTTCAAGCGGGAATGAAAGCACATTTATAATTAAATTAAATTAAATTAAATTAAACCCCGCCTCTCGCCCGAAGACAGCTGGGATAGGCTCCAGTACCCCCCGCGACCCTCGTGAGGAAATGCGGTAGAAAATGAATGAATGAAAAACAAAACAAAACAAGGGCGGCACGGTGATCGAGTGGTTAGCGCGCAGACCAGGGTTCAATTCCACCCTCGGCCATCTCTGTGTGGAGTTTGCATGTTCTCCCTGTGCATGCGTGGGTTTTCTCCGGGTACTCCGGTTTCCTCCCACATTCCAAAAACATGCTAGGTTAATTGGCCACTCCAAATTTTCCATAGGTATGAATGTGAGTGTGAATGGTTGTTTGTCTATATGTGCCCTGTGATTGGCTGGCCACCAGTCCAGGGTGTACCCCGCCTCTCGCCCAAAGACAGCTGGGATAGGCTCCAGCACCCCCCGCGACCCCCGTGAGGAAAAAGTGGTAGAAAATTAAATAAAATAAAATAAAATAAAATTGACGCCCCTGAGGTACAATCACTATTACACATACTGCCCTGCTTCACTTTCTGTTGCGTTCCTCCTTTAAAGCCTTTCCCCCTGTAACCTGTGTTGACTTGGAAGCTTAATATGGCTAACCGAATTGTAACAGATGCTACTTTCCTACTTTCTTTCTTCATTTGATTCATATTTCTCAGCATCTTTAGCAAATGTCTGACACTCGCAACATTTTTCGGCCCTAAAGTGGGATATTTTGCAGCCGTAATGAAACTCAATGCCTCATCAATGCAGGGCACCTAGTGTTCTACAAAAGGTAGAAAGAAGACAGACACTGAGCTGTTCATGGTTGTACGAATTGATGAGACAGTATTCAGAAGGTGGTAAACAGGTTTTCTATGTTCTACTTAGCAAAATATTGGACTTAAAAATAAGGAATCCTACTTTGCGGTAATTCACATTTTTTGACACAATGTTTTACAAATGATGTGTAGAAAAATGTATCACAATGTAAATGTATCACTGTACAAATGAATAAAGCCAGAAACAGGTGCAAAGGAATCTGGCAAAAGAGTCCAAAGGGGCAAGGGAGCGCCTCAACGGGGACTGCCAGAGACAAGAGTCAGACATAGATACAAAAACAGAATGGACATGGAAGTCGTGCATGGAGGCAAATGCATGAACACAGGCGGAAAGATACAATGAAGGCATGACAATATTTTTGTGAAAAAATCCTATCAAAGTGAGTCATAACAGTCATGAATTCAAACACTGTATATTGTGTTTAGTAGAAGATGTACATTGGTGAGAGCAGGTGGAACGGGTGACATTGACATTGACGCCAGTGTAGTGTTAGGGAGGGAAGCAGAAGGTGAGACGACGGACACCTTTTAACGTCAGCCTTTGTTGTCTCTCTCAGGGGTACCACAGACCCAGACATTACGTTGCCACGCAAGGTAATTCACGTGTATGTGTATGTGTGTGTGTGTGTGCATGCTCCATGTGGGCCTTTTGGGCTGGATGCTATTACCTCAACCTCCTAAATTTAAACCGCCTTATAAAAAAAATCCCCTCGACAAATTTAAGAGCCCATTACCTCCAAGCCACCAACTGCTGTCTGCTATTCATTGTGTGTGTGTGTGTGTGTGTGTGTGTGTGTGCGTGTGTGTGTTCATGTGTTTGATGTGTGTGTGTGTATCAGGGCCCATGCAGGAGACAGTGAGGGATTTCTGGAGGATGGTGTGGCAGGAGAACTCGGCCTCCATCGTCATGGTGACCAACCTAGTAGAGGTGGGCAGGGTGAGTCGCTGGTAAATAAAATGTTGTCCACTTTTGTTCTTTTAAAAGTAGCGACATGGTGGGAGTTATGGTATGGTATATATATTCTATATATATATTATGTACGGTGTATGGTATGGTGTGGTATGATATGGTGCTTGGTATAGTATGGAATGGTGTATGTGTGGTATGGTATAGTATGGAATGGTGTATGGTGTGGTATGATATGGTGCTTGGTATAGTATGGAATGGTGTATGTGTATGTATGGTTTAGTATGGAACGGTGTATGTGTGGTATGGTATCGTATGGAATGGTGTGGTATGGTGTATGGTGTGGTATGATATGGTGCTTGGTATACTATGGAATGATGTATGTGTGGTATGGTATGGTATAGTATGGAATGGTGTATGTGTGGTATGGTATGGTATAGTATGAAATGGTGTATGTGTGGTATGGTATGGTATAGTATGGAATGGTGTATGTGTGGTATGGTATGGTATAGTATGGAATGGTGTATGTGTGGTATGGTATGGTATAGTATGGAATGGTGTATGTGTGGTATGGTATGGTATAGTATGGAATGGTGTATGTGTGGTATGGTATGGTATAGTATGGAATGGTGTATGTATGGTATGGTATAGTATGGAATGGTGTATGTGTGGTATGGTATAGTATGGAATGGTGTATGTGTGGCATGGTATAGTATGGAATGGTGTATGGTATGGTATGGTATATGTATGGTATGGTGTGTGGTATCTTATGTACAGTGTATGGTATGGTGTATGGTGTGGTGTGATATGGTGCTTGGTATAGTATGGAATGATGTGTGTGTGGTATGGTATAGTATGGAATGGTGTATGTGTGGTATGGTAGTTATGTCAGGGGTTGGCAAACATTTTGACTCGCGGGCCGCATTGATTCAACAAAATTGACCAGACTATATATATTACACATATAATTATAATAATATAATAATAATATAACAGTCCACCTGGAATTACTGTATATGTAAAAGTGTCATGCAACCTGCTATATATGCTTGTGTTTTTTGCAGGAGCACTCATTATTTGTCCTACAGTACATATATTTTATTTCAGTCAGATGTAGGGATCCTTCCATTTGAATGGGTTGTACTAAAGCTTTACTTTTGTCCATTTGCAATCGCTATGATGAAAGTTTGCATATTAATATGATACCAAATTGAAGGGGAAAGCTTAACAAACATGATAAAGCACTATACATACAACCAGCGATAAAGCCTCATTTTTGGTGGAATCTCCACTCTCTCATCCTGAGAGGCAGATAAATTGACAGGTTTTCAGAGTGCGGGGATTGAAACAAGTCTCCTTCCTTTCTGCTCTGACTGTGCGTGCTGCAGTTTGAGGCATTCGGGTGCACTCGTAATTATTTGTCTCCGGATTTAGACCCACAGAAAATCGGAATGACTAATGTAAACGATACCAAGCCATAGAGACGTACTGTACCTCTACTGTTGATGTATTTGTTGCATGATGGCGTTCATGTCCTGGTGTGTGCAGGTGAAGTGTGTGCGTTACTGGCCCGACGAGACGGAAGTTTACGGCGACATCAAGGTCACCTTGGTGGAAACGGAACCGCTGGCCGAGTACGTCATTCGCACCTTCACCGTTCAAAAGGTAAAGCTTGAACCATGAACTTTACAAATAAGCTTCGTACACTGAAATAACCAGCTAATGGTACGCTGACTACCAGTTAATGATGGACTAATGACAAGCTAACAAACATCTAACGATGTGCTAACAACCAGTTAATGACGAGACAACAACTAGCTAACGCTGAGGCAACACCAAGCTAAACAATAATGACTAATGATTAACTAGCAACCAGTTAAGGACAAGTTAACAACCGCCTTAACAACAAGTTAACAACCAGTTAATGTCAGGCTAACAATCATGTAATGACAAGCAACCAGTTATTGACAAGCTAAAAACCGTCCAACGATGAGCTAACAACCAGATGACGGAAAGCTAACAACATGTTAACAATCAGTTAATGTCAGGCTAACAATCATCGAATGACAAGCAACCAGTTATTGACAAGCTAAAAACCGTCCAACGATGAGCTAACAACCAGATGACGGAAAGCTAACAACGAGCTAACGGCAAGCTGAACAAAGAGCTAACAACCAGCTAATTATAAGCTAACAACTAGCTAATGATAAAGTAGCAACTTGCTAACATCAAGCTGACAATCATGTGATGATGAGCTAAAAATCAGCTAACACTGAAACAACCAGCGAATGGTACGCTGACTACCAGTTACTGATGGACTAACGACAAGCTAACAAACATCTAGCGATGTGCTAACAACCAGTTAATGGCGAGACAACAACTAGCTAACGCTGAGGCAACACCAAGCTAAACAATAATGACTAATGATTAACTAGCAACCAGTTAAGGACAATTTAACAACTGTTAAAAAGCTAACAACCAGATGACGGAAAGCTAACAACGAGCTAACGGCAAGCTAAAGAAAGAGCTGACAACCAGCTAATTGTAAGCTAACAACTAGCTAATGATAAGGTAGCAACTTGCTAACATCAAAAAACTAGCTAACACTGAAATAACCAGCTAATGGTATGCTAACTACCAATCAATGATGGACTAATGACAAGCTAACAGACATCTAACGATGTGCTAACAAGAAGGTAATGAGGACCTAACAAGAGGTAACAAGGAGGTAAGTATGAGGTAAGAGTGAGTGTTGCTGTGTCAGTCACACGTGTTTATCCTCTTCAACTGAAAGGCATGTGAAGGCACATTTCAAGCAGCCAGCATTCATGGCAGATTTAAGTAGAAGTCAACAGCGTGTGTTTTTCAGGAAGCTGTCAGAGGAGCTCCGACTCCTTACTTTGCTCACTTTCCCTCCCACCGCTGCCGTGTCATGTCGCTCTTCCTTTGCTGCCGTCGTCCTCCATCCTCAGGCTTTTCCTCCTCAGGCTTTTCCTCCTCAGGCATGCCAAAGCAGCTTATGAAGACGTGCCTCAAAGTCCGTGCTGTCAGCTCGTTTAGCACGCCATTAATCCCTATCACCTCTCTTTCTGTGTGTGTGTGTGTGTGTGTGTGTGTGTGTGTGTGTGTGTGTGTGTGTGTGTGTGTGTGTGTGTGTGTGTGTGTGTGTGTGTGTGTGTGTGTGAGTGTGCGTATGAGAACAAAGACGAAGCCAGAGCAAAATAATCTAATGTGCAGGTTTGTCACCCCGTTAAGTAGTTTTAATTGCGTGGAACGTGGCAAACAGGATGTTAATGAAAAGGTTTATTAAAAGCAAATCCCAGGAGATTAAGGGAGCAAGAGAATGTGGCAGAGTGAGACGCAAAGCGGGAGAACATCTTTGCAAATGAGCTGTCAGTTTGTGAGAAGGTCAAAAGACATGCTAGATTTTACTGCATGTGTGTGTGTGTGTTAATTCATTAAAATGAATGAAAGAGTAGCAGTTTCACAAAGATGCAGTAATAGCAGGGGTGTAATGGTATAGCAGTGAGGGCCACAATTTGAAAAATGAAAGGCTGCGAATTTTGATATTTTGTAAATCAACACATGTAGGTAGTCCAAGAAGTTAATAATAACAACTTAATAATAATAATAATAATAATAATAATAATAATAATAATAATAATAATAATAATAATAATAATAATAATAATAATAATACATTTTATTTGTATAGCACCTTTCAAAATACTCAAAGACACTTTACAGAATAATGGAGTTGAATAAAGCAAGTAAACAGAGTAAAAGATACATAATATATATATATGTATATATATATATATTTATATATACGTGTATACGTATATATATATATATATATATATATATATACACGTATATATGTATATACATCTATGTATATACATATATATATATATATATATACATTCATTCATTTTCTACCGCTTTTCCTCACGAGGGTCGCGGGGGGTGCTCGAGCCTATCCCAGCTGTCTTCGTGCGAGAGGCGGGGTACACCCTGGACTGGTGGCCAGCCAATCACAGGGCACATATAGACAAACAACCATTCACACTCACATTCATACCTATGGACAATTTGGAGTGGCCAATTAACCTAGCATGTTTTTGGAATGTGGGAGGAAACCGGAGAATACCTGGAATATGAAATGATGAAAAATGTTCATTACGAAGATATTTCAAGAAAACAACCTGACCGGGTCATTTTTGACCCACTTATGGAAGGTTGGGGTAGTAACACAAAAACTAAAATTTCTTAAAATTTATAAAAGGTAAGTTAAAAATGTGAATGGTATCATAGCAAAAACATGTTTTTAGGAATACCTGGAATATGAAATGATGAAAAATTTTCATTATGAAGATATTTCAAGAAAACAACCTGACCGGGACATTTTTGACCCACTTATGCATCTAAGGGTTAATTGGCGACTCCAAATTGTCCATAGGTATGAATGTGAGTGTGAATGGTTGTTTGTCTATATGTGCCCTGTGATTGGCTAGCCACCAGTCCAGGGTGTACCCTGCCTCTCGCCTGAAGACATCTGGTATAGATGTACATACATAGCACCCCCGCCATCCTTGTGAGGATAAGCGGTAGAAAATTAATGAATAATAATAATAAAAATATCATTTATGTAAAATTACAACCTTTTCTCATTAACTTACTATTTTTATGTCTTAATATTTTGACTTTGTTCTTCTAAAATTACTGCAGACTTTTTTGTTAAATTATATTTTTAGAATGATCCAAAATGGCCCCCGGGCTTCACTTTGGACACCCCTGTGGTCAGCCATCGTTTTGGTTTGGGTTTTGAGGTTGTGAGTGGCTGCAGTAACACCAGGGATCCCATTCTTACCTGTCGGGAGAAAGATGAGACCCTTTTCTGTCTGCAGCGGTGGAATCAATGATGGTGAATTATTGAAGGGGTGGTATGGATCCACGGGGAGCCACAGAGAGGAGGCTTCCTCTCAGAGCTGCTCAAAAGTTGGGAAATCTATCGACCCCCGGGGAGGTGCATCAGATTCACTGTGATGCAGGTGCCAGGAATATTTCCAAGGTTCAGGGCAAGGACACCCGCTGACCTCAGCAAGAGAAAACGCCCATTTTTTTATACGATGGAACCTCCAAAGTTGTACAAGTGAAATAAAACATGAAGAATTTGGCCCCAAACATACGTACAGTAGACTATATTTCCTGTGCGTCATAAATAGAATGCGGCCTTTTTGAAGCGAGTGACGTCATCTTCTCCAGTCCAAGCTTCCCAAAGGAGTTCTATCGTGAGATCATCTGTTTGCTAAATGAGACAAATGGGCCCTGGCTGAGTCGTCGTGTCCTTCATTAAAGGCGGCCATTTTGCCATCCCAGGGAACGATTTCAATTTCGTTTCAAGTCAGCGTGGTTCCTGCTGAACGCTGGCGATCCTCCAGACTTTCCCAAAAGGGCCATCGTGGGCTGTGACGGATGGCGTCTTCAGCACGGCGCCTGCCTTTTTTCATGAGATGGATTTCTCTGGAAATGACGGAATCGACTCGCCAAAGAACTCCAACAATGTGCTAATAATATCAGACACTTTAACAAACACTACAAGTATTTGTTGTTTACTTTTATTATATTTTATGCTGTTTACAAGCTCTAAGGAATCACAAGAATGCTGGCAAATATCTCATTTCATTCATTTCTTAGTTGTTACATCGTCCAGGGTGTCCACAGTGCAGCCCAGGGGCCATTTGCGGCACACAGCTGTTTTTTTTGTTTTATTGTAAAGATATCATTTAACAAGAAAACTGCAAAGGCTGCATATATGGGAGAAACAGCATTTATTACAGTCATTCTACAAGAATGATGTCATATTATGAGGACAAATATTAATTTTAGGAGCATGGAGTTGAAATATTAAAGAAAATTTTGTTTTTTAAGTCGTAATATTATGAGAAACAAGCAAAACAAAGTAATTTTGGGAAACTTAGGTTGGAGAAAAAGTTTGAATATTATGGGCATAAGTCATAATACTTTAAGAAAAAAAATTAATACTATATTTGGGGGAAATGGGAAAATCTGCAGTAATTTCACAAAAATTGACTCAAAATATCAATACAAAAATGTTGTGAAAAAGTTGCAATTTTATAGGAATAGGTCACTTGAAAGAAATAGGTCATTTTAGTATCATGAAGTGGACATTTTTGAGAAAATAATATGTAGTTTTTTGTAGTCATAATATTATCTGAAGAAAATTCACAAGAAGAAAGTTGAAAATATTGGAAAATTAATTTGACAAGAGAAAAGTCCAAATATTGTAAGAAAAAGTTTTATTCGATCAAGAAAAACAACACAATGTTACAAGAATAAACTTGTATTAATGTAAAATATTTATAATTTAGTAGCATAAAATATTATAAAATAAAATCATCCTATATTTGGGGGAAATGGGAAAATCTGCAGTAATTTCACAAGAATTGACTCAAAATATCAATACAAAAATGTTGTGAAAAAGTTGTGATTTTATAGGAATAGGTCATTTTAGTCTCATGAAGCGGACATTTTTGACATTTATTCTATCAAAAAAAACAACACAATGTAACAAGAATAAACTTGTATTAATGTAAAATATTTATAATTTAGTAATAATAAAATTAATAAAATATTACAGAAAAAACAATTATCTTAGATATTTTATTATCAGAAACAAAGAAGGACAGGTTGCCATTTTGGGAAAAATTGGGGAAAACTCATAATATTTAAATAAACTCATAATATTATGCGAATAATGTGAAAATATTATGAAAAAATATATGTTTAAATAATTAATTAATTTAATTTTTAATTTTTTTTTGTTTTAAAAAAACAAATGTGGGGGAAAAAGAGCACAGAGTGAAGTCGATATTAATATTGAGTTTTTTTCACCTATAGAAAAAAGCCGAGATGCAGGGTTTTTTTCTTGAATTGAATCTTAACTTCTTAACTTGTGTTGCTTTACAAAATGTGAAATTGGTCCTTCCTTTCATTTTTCACTATGTGGCCGTCACTGGAAAAACGTTTGGATGTCTTGCATGTACTCATACATTATATATAATACGTATACATTATACAGGGGTACCTTGCCTTTTGCTACAAATCTGTTCCAAAGAACTGACTCTGTATGGAAACCAATATACTATAAATGGCTGACTTGATGGAAGACTCTTGCTATGGTGTTTTTCAGAAGGGTCACCATGAACTACGAGAACTGCGGCAGTTCCATTTCACCAGCTGGCCCGACCACGGTGTTCCCTGCTACGCCACCGGACTACTGGGTTTCATACGGCAGGTCAAGTTCCTCAACCCGCCGGACGCCGGGCCCATTGTAGCGCACTGCAGGTAGAAGTCATGCATTTTATTACATTCTTCACTCACCTCCGACATCTAGTTGCCCCGTATGTCCTTGAAGCTGTCATCAATATGTGTGTTTTAACCCTCCTCTTGTGTTAGGGTCGGCACCGACCCGTTTTACATTTTAATGCATAAAAAGAATCACATAACATTTGTTTATTGCATCAAGGCTTTTTGACTTTGTCAGGAAACTCTATTTCAACAAAATAAAACCAAAAAAAATCATTTTTACTACATTTTAAAATGGTCTGGTTGAAATTATGACCACTGTATTGTTAGGGTCAGTTTCAACCCAGTTATAATAATATGACGATAAAGCAATATTTTGAGCCAAAACGGAAATCATAAGTGTACAATTAGCCAACACAATGACAACCAGATCCTCTTCTCATCATGTAAGCTTCAGGGGATTCTCATTTTGACCGCTTTTCCAATATACCAGCAGAAAAACAATGTCCAGACATGTGAGGTGAATTCACTCATTTGATTGGCTGATTTCACATTTACAATTTGGTAATGGTAATGGTAATGGTAATGGTTTTATTTCATTTGGACATGCATCAGATTACAATTGAGTGCATCCCATAATCAGTTCACAGTTCCACATGTCCAAAAGGAGTAGGAAGAAGCAAAGCTTATTAAATCCTACCCCTCCATCTGGTACTTTTACAATCAGTAACTGTTACATTTGTCCACTTCCTGCTTTCCATAATACAGTTTAAGTTTTTTTTTTTTTTTGGGGGGGGGGGGGGGGGGGGGGGGGGGTTGAAGTTTTAATTTTTTGTCCTGTACCGAAGTACAAGGTGATATGAGCATCCAATGACATAATGGGTACCATAGTAAGTGTCAATATAGTGATATATATAGCACATCATGACTGGTTCAAGACTCTTCATCCTTGTATTTAGCAAACATCAACTGCTTGTATTGTTTCTTGAATTGGCTCATCGTTGTGCATTGTTTGATTTCCTTACTCAATCCATTCCATAGTTTGATTCCACATACTGAAATGCTATGGCTTTTTAACGTCGTCCTAGCATATAAGTGTTTCAAATTGACTTCTTCCCTGAGATCATATTTCTCCTCTCTTGTAGAGAAGTATTGGATGACATTTTTAGCTAATTGGTTATTTTTAGCCTTATGCATTATTTTAGCTGTTTGAAGATGAACTATATCAGCAAGTTGAAGTATTTGTGATTTTAGAAATAAGGAGTTAGTATGTTCTCTGTAGGCGGCATTATGAATTATCCTTACTGACCTTTTTTGCAGTACATTTAGTGAGTGAAGATTGCTTTTATAGTTATTAGCCCATATTTCCACACAATAAGTAAGATATTTGGATCAAGGAAAGAATGACAAGAAGTACAGTGAACCAAGATTTGGACCTGTTCTGCTTTTTGATTTCACTTTATACTAAAGTTCTGTTGCTGAAAACAATAACTTTTTCTACCTTTTCTTGACATGAATATATATGGGTCAAAATTCACCCGAACACCATAAATGTTTCTTTAGTGATTAATACTAAAATGAGAAAATAAATAAAACTAATTGATTTAAGAGATATGTTATATAGCTCTCAGTAATAGCCAGGTAACAAAATAATTACATTTATTAATATGATTCTTTTGAGGTTCATTTGACCATTTTTGGAAATTAAAATGGAGGAGTATAGTGACAAAAAAAGGCCTACATGCCCACACCAAAAGTATTAAAACCAACATTTTCATGGATGAGGAAGCCTAAGAAGGTAACCAAGACATGAGAAGCAAATTTGATGGTAACTTATTGTTTTTAGTGTATTTTATAGCTGATTTAATACATGAGTCAAAACCCACCCGTTAACATAAGAGATGATACCAGAAAGCTAACACATACATAACCACATAAATAACATAAACCCTGCGACCCTCGTGAGGATAAGCGGTCGAAAATGAATGAACGAACATAATATATCATATAATAATAAAAAATACTGTCTATAAGAATGTATCCTTGAATTACTTTGATTGTAATCTGGCGGTATTGTAAAGGATACAATTAAAATTCAATTAACTTGACCTTCTTGTTGCCCCCCCCCCCCCCCCCAATTATAATGGTATGGCAAACATTGGACAGTTGGACACATGTAAATAAACAGAAACGTATGAGAGGAGACAGCAGGAAAAGTTATGGCAGTCGCTTCCAATTTCCAGGGGCACTCGCTATTTACCTGTATCGCTCGCACACACACACACACACACACATACACATACACACACACACACTGTTGTGGACTCAACATTAATCAAGCAGGTGACAGGTAATCTGCAGAGGCGCTCCCCCTCGTCCTCTTCCATCCCCTCACCCCTCCCTCCCTGTCCTTCCATCGACACCTCTTTTTGTTCCTACCTCTCTGACCCCCTCCCTTGCCCACGCCACACCCCCCGCCCCCTCCATCCATCCATCAACTTCTGATGTGTCTCTCATGCATCTTTCAGAATGGGTCGCCCAAACACTTGACATTTGTTATTAAAGTCTCAATTGTCTGTGACGTGTAAACGGGGGCCCATTTTCAACGCCACGCGCCACTACTTGATGCAGCTAGCTCATGAAAGCCGCTCAAAAATACAATCTTACAGGTTTTTCAAAAAAGCAACTTAAAAGTTACTTAAACTGGTTATTAATTACTTTTACGAAAAACTACAGTAATCCCTTGTTGCTTTGCCGCTTCAAATTCCGTGTATTTTTCTGTACTCTTTGGCCTAAATGATCAAAAATAGCTAAAAGTCACTTGGTGTCAGTAATGTTACTGTAATGTCAAGTGAGACACACAAGCACCAGACCTACTCCTGCCACATGAACACGGGTCTTATGGCTTAAATGACTTATTTTCCCTTATTATGTCTCCTATATTGGGTAATAGGTGTGGAAAGGTGACTATAGGGGTGTTATATTATGTCTAGAAGGCTCTACTAATGTAAAAAAAACAGTTACTATGGTACACATAATGTCATTGTATGGTCATATCACCTCGCACTTCGGTACGGGACAAAAAATTAAAACATAAAAAAAAAAAAACCTTAAACTGTATTATGGAAAGCAGGAAGTGGACAAATGTAATAGTTACTGATGGTAAAAGTACCAGATGGAGGGGTATGATTTAATAAGCTTTGCTTCTTCCTACTCCTTTTGGACATGTGGAACTGTGAACTGATTATGGGATGCATTCAATTGTAATCGGATGCATGTTCAAATGAAATAAAACCATTACCATTAAAAAACGTATTTATTTTTGTTTGGTGGCGGCAGTGCTGGTGCAGGACGGACAGGCTGCTTCATTGCCGTGGACATCATGCTGGACATGGCGGAGAACGAAGGCGTGGTGGACATTTTCAACTGCATCCGCGAGCTGCGGTCCCAGCGGGTGAACATGGTGCAGACAGAGGTGAGCGTGTTAATGGCTAATGGAATGAATGACTCTGATGTGGACAAATGATCCAAGTATTCAAATTAGCTGTGCCACAAGTTCACCACTCGCGACCACTCACTTGCAAAGATGTATTTACACAAAATATTTATATGTTTTTTCCTTTTTTTTTGCCCGAGGGGCACAAAGTTTACGCACATTTCAGTTACAAAGGTGCAAAATGAAATAGTTCATGGTGATATTTGTTTGAAAAAATAGTATTTTCATGTAAAAAAAAACATTTATGTGTTGTTTATGTTGCGGCATTGTTGTTTCGACATTTTGGCGAAATATACATATATGGCTAAATTTGTGTCTTATTACAAAAATAGTTTTTTCTCCCTTTTTTGGGGGGGGAGTACTGACCACTTGCTGAAACTATCTTATGTTGTACTGCGTATTTATTTATCTATTTATTTATTTATTTATTTATTTATTTATTTATTTATTTATTTATTTATTTATTTATTTATTTATTCTCCACATTATCTATCTATCTATCTATCTATCTATCTATCTATCTATCTATCTATCTATCTATCTATCTATCTATCTATCTATCTATCTATCTATCTATCTATCTATCTATCTATCTATCTATCTATCTATCTATCTATCTATCTATTACTAGAGAACGGAAAAAGATAGAAGCAAATGGTTTTTTTTGTTTGTTTTAATTTAATATAGCCAAAGAACACAATATTCTGTGTGCCTTGAGAAATCGTGAAAAATCATCAAAAATGGCCGTCCCCGAGAGGGACACCTTTTTGAAAAATGGCTGGGATTGAAAGAATAATATTATTGACTCATTGACTCAAGAAGGTATTCCAAGTATTAATTTTTTTTAAATTCAAATTAAAAATATATTTTAAAAATGTTATAATTTTTTTTATTAAATGAAAAAATAATCAAATTATTGGGCAATTTTGGAGTAATATGATGAGGCATTTATACATTTATATTTGATGTAGATTTTACAGTTGGCATTCCAAGTGCCTTAATGAAGTGGTGTGTCCTCTTGGCAGCGTCAGCGATGATATGAGATATTCGGAGCGACTGTATCGTCCTCAAACGCAGGACAATAGTTAATCCAGGATTAATTCATGAGGCACTGTTGCCTCACAACCTTTGAGATTCCATTGCTGCGGTTAAAAGTCTTCGTCATTGAACTTTTAATCTTTGAAACGTGGGGGAGTGGTTTGTGTCTCTGCTGGATGCTTCCATCATCCTCAACAAAACATCCATCCATCCATCCATCCATCCATCCATCTATCCATTTTCTACCGCTTTTCCTCATGAGGGTCGCGGGGGTGCTGGAGCCTATCCCAGCTGTCTTCGGGCGAGAGGCGGGGTACACCCTGGACTGGTGGCCAGCCAATCACAGGGCACATATAGACAAACAACCATTCACACTCACATTCATACCTATGGACAATTTGGAGTGTGTTAGTGTATTAGTGTTCTTACAAAGAACACTGAACTCATCACACACCAACTTAACACTCAAAAGGTATAATTATGAAACCAGCTCAACCGAATCATTCAATCATTCATTCATTTTCTACCACTTATTCTCACGAGGGTCGCGGTGGGTGCTGGAGCCTATCCCAGCTGTCTTTGGGCGAGAGGCGTGGTCCACCCTGGACTGAGTACCCGGAGAAAACCCATGCATGCACGGGGAGAACATGCAAACTCCACACAGAGATGGCCGAGGGTGGAATTGACCCCTGGTCTCCTAGCTGTGAGGTCTGCGCGCTAACCACTCGCCCGCCGTGCAGCCCTCATCAAAACAGTTCACAGTAATTCATCCTTTCAAAGGCAGAAGACGTGAATGAGTGTGCACGAGTGTGCACGAGTGTGCGTGGCAATGGCCTGAGGTGGGAAGTCCCCCTTCCGCCCGTAAGACCACAATCAACATTCGCCGCAGCAAACTTGCAACAACAGATGCGTGTGTGCAAAGTGGGTGGCGACATTAGCATGCGGCGTGCGCTCTGCTTGCCGTGGTGCGCCGGTTCGAGCACAAAGACAACGTTTGATCCCGTGCATGGAAAGACTGCACCCGTCCTTTCAATTCTTTGGCAGCCTGCAAGGCGAGCAAATAATGGGAAAGACGTGTCGAGAAAGACAAATATTTCACTGCTCCTGATGGACTCCTGATGGCGTTTGTGTGCAGAAACAATTGCATGGATCAGGGCTGTCCAAACTTTTACCAACAGTGAAAACTGAAATATTTTTTCCAAAAAAAACTGTATCTCAACTTTGTCATATAGGTAAAAAATCAGCATCAATCTTTTTAATCTTTTCTTGCAATTGTGTTATATATTACAAACAACATATATATTGTACATAGTTCTCTTTCTTCTCAATATTATGATATTTTTCTTCTTAAATAACAATTTTCTTAATTTCTTAATATTTTGAGTTATGCTGAGTATTTTCAGTGATGCTAATTTTACAATTTTTGCAGTTTTTAATTTTTGTAATTTTTCTTATGTAACATAACTTTATTATTAACTTTATTATGTAACTTTATTACCAACCCTACAACTTTATTTCTGTAATATTATAGATTTTCTCAAATTTTGGTTTTGTTTCTCATAACATTACGAGAAAAAAACAGATTTATGCTTGAATATTTCAACTCTATGCTATTAAAATGACATTGTTTTTTCTAATAATATTGCAAGTTTATTCTTGTAAAAAAAATCATCTTAATAATTTGACTTTATTCTTCTGAAATCTTTAACTGCTTTTTCTTTCTTTCATATTTCAACTCAATGCTGCTAAAATTACATAATTTTTCCTCATAAAAGTTTGTTCTTGTAAAGTTTTGAGTTGTATTTTTCAATTTCTTCAATTTTCCTCTCATAATTTAGACTTTATTTTCATATATTTTTATCTTTATTCTTGTAACATAACTTCATTTATAGCTTTATAAATTTTTATTAATTCTTTTTTTAAGATTTCAGTTTTATGCTACTAAAATGACATAATTCTTCCTCATAAAATTTGAACTTTTTTTGTAGAATTATAGATTTTTGCTATTTTGTTTTGTCGTTTTAATCATATTTTTAGAATGTGCTGCAGGCCAATAAAAAAACCCTATGGTCACCCCTCCCTGGCACGGATTCTACGTAAAACCACAGCGGACAAAGCTGGTTATGTCACATGGTCACTTGTTGCCAGGCAGAACTCCTGGGGCTCAATTCTAACTGCCCCAAAGTAGAAAGTAACTTTTTTTTTAAATGTTCTTTTCTTCTGTTTTGGCAGGAACAATACGTGTTCGTCCACGACGCCATCTTGGAGGCGTGTTTGTGCGGCAACACAGCCATCCCCGTGTGCGACTTCCGAGCCATCTACTACAACATCAACAGACTGGATCCTCAGACCAACTCCAGCCAGATCAAAGATGAGTTCCAGGTGAGGTCCTGAGGCCATTGTCATTGGGAATGAGGATAACAGCATATCTGTCATTGCCACGGCGACCATGCATTGCCCCTCTGATCTTTCATGTTTTTTATTGTTGAACATGGACATTTCTTTTAATTAGCGCGCAGACCTCACAGCTAGGAGACCAGGGTTCAATTCCACCCTCGGCCATCTCTGTGTGGAGTTTGCATGTTCTGCCCGTGCATGCGTGGGTTTTCTCCGGGTACTCCGGTTTCCTCCCACATTCCAAAAACATGCTAGGTTAATTGGCGACTCCAAATTGTCCATAGGTATGAATGTGAGTGTGAATGGTCCAAAGACAGCTGGGATAGGCTCCAGCACCCACCGCGACCCGTGTGAGAATAAGCGGTAGAAAATGAATGAATGAATTAATGAATGATTCGGTTGAGCTGGTGTCATAATTATACCTTTTCAGTGTTAAGTTGGTGTGTGATGAGTTTAGTGTTCTTTGTAAGAACACTAACACATTCCAAAAATATGCTAGGTTAATTGGCGAGTCCAAACTGTCCATAGGTGTGAATGTGAGTGTGAATGGTTGTTTGTCTATATGTGCCCTGTGATTGGCTGGCCACCAGTCCAGGGTGTACCCCGCCTCTCGCCCGAAGACAGCTAGGATAGCCTCCAGCACCCCGCGACCCTTGTGAGGATAAGCGGTAGAAAATGAATGAATGAATGTTTTCTTTTTAATCAAATGTATTCTTACATATATACATATATTACTTTTTTATTTATTATGATTTTTATTATGATTTTTTTATTTTGTTGAAATGTGAATGTACTGTATAGTTTAATATTCTGTAGATTTGGGATTTGGGAAGTTTTTTGGGTTTTTTTTGTGATGCCCACAAACGTGTTTCATGAAATATGTTTTGGACCCTGACTGTGTACTTTTGTACTGTTCTAGTATTTAGGCTTCTGCTTATTTCCTTCCATACTTTATATTTCTTTTCACCAGACCCTTAATATAGTGACCCCTAGAGTGCGCCCAGAGGACTGCAGTGTAGGTTTGCTACCCAGGAACCACGACAAGAACCGCAGCATGGATGTTCTGTCTGCGGACCGCTGCCTGCCTTTCCTCATCTCGGTGGATGGCGAGAGCTCCAACTACATCAATGCAGCTTTGATGGATGTAAGGATAGACGCAGCTGGCTTGTGTGTGTGTGTGTGCGCGTGCACGTGTGTTTGCTTGCTCATGCATGCTCCATCTCGACTCCCCCAGAGCCACAAACAGCCGGCGGCCTTCATCGTTACCCAGCATCCTTTGCCAAACACCATGGGCGACTTCTGGAGGCTGGTGTTTGACTACAACTGCTCGTCCATCGTCATGCTCAACGAGATGGACGCAGCACAGGTGCAAGACGTGCACGCACACACACCCACACTTCCTGCTTTTGGCCAAGTCGTTCTCCTCTTAGGGTTTACTCACAACAGCCCAAAAGGACCACGGCTGCATGCCGGCAAAGTCTGATAGTTTGGAAAGTGGTCAGCAACTTTTAGCATGAAAACGATCATTTTCATGGGCTAAATAAACAAAACACCCTTTTTTCCAAAATGGATATGCATTAAATGACAATGTTATCTTGTAAAATGCACATTAAATTACAACTTTTTTGTCTAAATATTTATATATTATATTTATATATATTATTTATATTATTTTATATATTATTAATATTTATATATATATATCTATATATATATATTATAATATTATATTTATAAATATGTATTAATATTTATTCTTGTAGAATTTCTGCAAAGTTTTTTTCAATTTCCAAATTGAGATGAAATGCAATGCACTTATCCCATTTTAGACTTTTTGAAATGTGTCCTTTTTTTAATCATTGCTTCAGTTACTCGCCCCTGAAGTTATTAATATACACATACCATAGCATTAATTAATAAATAATACATAAGATAATGAAATATTTCAAATAATTCAAACAACAACAATAATAATAATAATAATAAAATGTATTTGTAAAGCGCTTTTCAAAATACTCAAAGACACTATACAGAAGAATGGAGTTGAATAAAAACAAGTAAACAGAGTAAAAGATACATTAAAATACAACATTCATTCGTTAATACACAGTTAAAACATGAGTAAAAAATCAAAAAAATAAATATAAAATAATATATATATATATAATATGTAAAAAATATATGCATAATTAATGTATATTCATGTAAAATTATATAATAATGTAAATTCAATAAATTGCATTAAAATAAGAATATATTTATTTATATCACACATATTCGAAATCATTAAAAAAATATATTATTTTAATAATGTGTCCAGACTTTAAACTGGACAGATTCAACAGATACACCCCAACACAATCCATAATATCAATACAGAAACACTCAAAACAATCCAAGTAAAGCCCCCAGCATGCTGGCTCAGCAGCCCAGACGTGTGCCTGTAATAAAGACGCGTCATTTAATGAATGCCATGTCTGCTCTTGTAGTAAGCAATGAATGACAGCTGGCTCCTTGCACAAAAGAAATAATCAACTGGAAAAAAAAAACTCAGCAAATATTCCACAAACATCAGGGAAATGGCGGTAAAATATGCTGATGTGAATGACAGGGAAAGCTGTCCGTCATAACAGTCACTCAGACTTGACTCCTCCACAGTTATGTATGCAGTACTGGCCGGAGAAAAGCTCCTGCTGCTACGGACCCATTCAGGTGGAATTCATCTCAGCAGACATCGATGATGACATCATCAATCGCATCTTCAGGATCTGCAACATGGCCAGGGTACGCAAGCTCTTCGCAACTTCCTGTTTCTTTCCCGCATGTATACGTATTTGTCACGCAGATACCTCGTCTCATCGTCCATGCGATCAATAAAGCTAGCACTCTAGCGGCGTCATGTTGTCGGTAGACTCCGGTGTGGCCTCATCTACCGGCCCGCCCCCCCTACTGCCCCGCTCTCATTCTCGCTGGTCACACACATCGCCAGCTGAGCATGAAGTAGTTCAAATCATTGGCCGCCACACCGTCCGGTAAGCCATCAGGTGCGGAGAGGGAGGCTCGGTGCAATCCCCACAGGAAGCGGAGAAGCGTTAGAAACGTTTGCCTCTGCGCGTCTGCTCCGGCGATAGCAAATTGGCCTGACAGCAGCGGTGGGGTTTTTCTATTTCAGGGCGATGGATGCCAAGGTGCCTCGGGCACAGTTGAGCAAAAAGGTGCCATGAAATTGAATGAAAGGTTTCCCAAAGAAAAGACATTTAGTGCCAGAACAACATGAAAAATTACTTATTTCAATCAACGACGCATACTTGTAGGACGATGCCCTCTGGCATCACATTTTTACCCAGAATTTTTTTTGTGGTGTTTTCATATGGTTTTAGATATACTTTTTACATCTCCAACAAATTCATTCATAATGGATAGTTCATATTAAGGTGGATATGCATAAAATGACAATGTTATCTTGTAAAATTATAACCATTTCACATTAAATTACAACTTTTTTTTCTCTAAATATTTATTAATATATTTATAAATATGTATTAATATTTATTCTTGTAGAATTTCTGCAAAGTTTTTTTCAATTTCCAAATTGTGATGAAATGCAATGCAGTTATCCCATTTTAGACTTTTTGTAATTTGTCCTTTTTTTAGTCATTGCTTCAGTTACTCGCCCCTCAAGTTATTAATATACACATACCATAGCATTAATTAATAAATAATACATAAGATAATGAAATATTTCAACTAATTCAAATAATAATAATAATAATAATAATGTTTTAGATATACTTTTTACATCTCCAACCAATTAATTCATAATGGATAGTTGATGGTGGAGTTGACAACAACAAACTCAAATTTTCTGTTCCTCTATGATTTTTTTACTTAATCAAGTTACTTAATAGAAATATATTATAAATGTACATAAATAACAATAACATTTTGATATAGAAATATTTTTAAATAATACTGACCTCACAGTGAGCTGAGCTTCCTTACATGGCCGTGCCCGGGTGCAAGCTGTTTGCTGTATAAGCCGAGTGGGAATGCCCTGAGGTGGGCTGTGGGTGGAATACGTTTTTGTAAATCCAAGGAAATACAGTTGGAACAGGTGCAGATTCTAGAAGATATAGAAAGTGTAATTTATTATTTTTTTTATTTAAAATTAATTAATTTAAAAAATAATAATAATTTAATGTAATTAAATAAAATTTAAAAAAAAGTGTTATTGTGTGTTGCTGCTCTATACGAGTCCACAACTCAATAAATGAGCATAAAAGGTCCCCTTTAAGGTCTGGACAAATAAACATAGACAGCATCCAATTATGCAATAGAAATATATTTTTAATTAAATGAAAAAAAATTGGGTGTTTTCGTATGGTTTTAGATATACTTTTTACATCTCCAACCAATCAATCAATTGATAATGGACACTTCATATTAAGGTGGAGTTGAAGTCTAATTTTCTGTCACTTTATAATGTATTTTTTTAATGTTTACTTAATCTAGTTACTTAATATTAATATATTATAAATGTACACAAATAACAATAACATTTCAATATAGAAATATTTTTAAATAATACTAAAATAATAAAATAAACTATAATATTTTAAGAGTGTTGTTTTTATTTTTAAAATAATTGTATATGAATTTTGTATGAATAAATAAAACAATGACAGGAAATAAAATATTATTTTATGTGTATTATTACCAGGCTTTCGCTGGCTGTCTAAAACAATGCTTGAGAAACATATCAAACCATTTCATACGTGTGTGTATTTACTGCTGCAGCAGCTCCAGTCTCCACGCTAGACATAATGAGTCTCCTCATGAAACAACACTGCTGACTAAAATAGCACATTTCTCATTTCAGGTCGTTATAGTTGCACATTACTTACAGAAGCATTCGTCTCCAAGGCAGAAGCGTATTATGAAATATTTGGGTATGTTCTATCATCTGTTTGTGTGCTGAACTGCGTCACTCGCTAAATGTTCTGCAAAAAAGGTCAGTAAGGATAATTCATAATGCCGCCTACAGAGAACATACTAACTCCTTATTTCTAAAAACACAACTACTTCAACTTGCTGATATAGTTCATCTTCAAACAGCTAAAGGCTAAAAATAACCAATTAGCTAAAAATGTCATCCAATACTTCTCTACAAGAGAGGAGAAATATGATCTCAGGGAAGAAGTACATTTGAAACACTTATATGCTAGGACTACGTTAAAAAGCCATACAATCTTACATATGTGACGGTTTTTCAAAAAAGCAACTTAAAAGTTACTTAAACTGGTTATTAATTACTTTTATGAAAAACTACAGTAATCCCTCATTGCCACTTCAAATTCCATGTATTTTTCTGTACTCTTTGGCCTAAATGATAAAAAATAGCTAAAAATCACTTGGTGTCAGTAATGTTACTGTAATGTCAAGTGAGACACACAAGCACCAGACCTACCACATGAACACGGGTCTTATGGCTTAAATGACTTATTTTCCCTTATTATGTCTCCTATATTGGGTAATAGGTGTGGAAAGGTGACTATAGGGGTGTTATATTATGTCTAGAAGGCTCTACTAATGTAAAAAAAAAACAGTTACTATGGTACACATAATGTCATTGTATGGTTATATCACCTCGTACTTCGGTATGGGACAAAAAATTTAAAAAATTTAAAAAAATTAAAAAAAAACATTCAACTGTATTATGGAAAGCAGGAAGTGAACAAATGTAACAGTTACTGATTGTAAAAGTACCAGATGGAGGGGTAGGATTTAATAAGCTTTGCTTCTTCCTACTCCTTTTGGACATGTGGAACTGTGAACTGATTATGGGATGCACTCAATTGTAATCTGATGCATGTTCAAATGAAATAAAACCATTACCATTACAATAAAGTCAATGAATTATTGTAGCCACTAGTTGTCGCCAAAACAACCACCACCCCTGGGTACTCCATTCGCTTGAGTCATTTGTCACAGAGTGCCGATAGATAGATTTTTTTATTTTATTTTTATTTTATTTTTTTAGATAGATTTTAAACATTTAACCAGTTTTTAAAATTTATTTAGTAATTTAAAATTGCTAGTCGTGGTGGGCATCTTTCATGCACAAAATGTATCAAAGTGCATTTTTCAAGGTTGCTGTATGTGTTGTGCAAGTTAGGACTTGGGTTGTTTGGAATGTTGAAGATGTTTCTTCTGAGTTTCAGTAGTTCTGCGTTGGTCTTTTGGGACGTATGGTTCGTTTTTGATCATTCATTTTCCAGACGATAAATGAAGGATATTTGGTCTTCCAGGTTGAGTTTGTAACGTCAGCTTTGTCTCTCCTCAGCCACAGGATGGCTATCGCCTGGTGCAGCACTTCCAGTTCATCGGGTGGCCAGCCTACAGGGACACGCCCCTCTCCAAGCGCTCCATCCTGCAGCTGGTCAGGCGGCTGGCCAAGTGGCAGGAGCAGTACGATGGCGGAGACGGGAGGACGGTCGTGCACTGCCTGTAAGTCCCTGGCTTATGTATGTGATGTTTCTGTGCTTTTTGTGTGGCGTTGAAGCCCAAACTTTTCGCAGTCCCGTTAAACCTGAAAAAATGTGCAAGTACTTCTCAAAAAAACAAAAAATGGTCCTATTAAGCAGACCCTGAGCTAGTCCCCGAGACTTATCCACATTTTATCCATCGTAGACCTCAAGGACTATTTTTGGACTATTGTGTTCAAGTCATATTTTTCCAATGAAAATGTTTTTTTTTTTGCCATGTTATCAAACTCATTTTCCTCAATGCCAGTAGCATTTAGACCGATTCTGTCTTTGGGGGATAAAATTCAGCTTTTAGCTTTCAAAAGATCCCAAATCCACCTGTAGTCCAAATGGTTCAAGGAAAGCTTTACAGATACTTTGCGTATGACCTTTTTTTTTTAGCAATTTAACCAAAAAGTGAGAGGTTAAAGAGTTTATTTTGCAGAAAGTTTGACACTTGGCTCTGTGGGAGGTTGTGATGTTGAAAGATTTGTTCCAGTGGGAAAAAGTCGGCAAGTGGCATCAATCTCTGAACACAAAGCACTTAGAGACCTTTGGCTGAGATTGCTTGCTCTTCTGTGGCCTACAGACTCGCTGAATAACAAAATGAAAACCCACAAAATCAATTTATGAGTCTCAGGTAACCTCAAGGTAAGACTTTGCTACACCAGTCGATTGAAAGGAAAATAATGGAAATGTATTTGCATCAGGGCCGCATGGTGGCTTCACATCGTAGTTTTGAAGTTTTTAATCTTCATTGAGACGCCTCATGCAGGATGCAGGCTTCTCGGATGAGGACACCTGCCATACACATTCGTCCTTTTGGGAATTTGACCTCCATTAGTGGGCTATATCGGTCCCTTGTAGACTTAGCATGAAGTTGCATGCAGTGTTGAAAGGGCCATCGCATGGTGGCTATCTGGCAACACATCCAAGAAAATTCACAATTTCCACTATTCTTCATTTTCCATCATTCATTTTCTACCGCTTATCCTCATGAGGGCCGCAGGGGTGCTGGAGCCTATCACAGCTGTCTTCGGGCGAAAGGCGGGGTACACCCTGGACTGGTGGCCAGCCAATCACAGGGCACATATAGACAAACAACCATTCACACTCACATTCATACCTATGGACAATTTGGAGTCGCCAATTAACCTAGCATGTTTTTGGAATGTGTTCGTGTTCTTACAAAGAACACTAAACTCATCACACACCAACTTAACACTCAAAAGGTATAATTATGAAACCAGCTCAACGAATCATTCATTCATTCATTTTGTACCGCTTATCCTCACGGGAGCCTATCCCAGCTGTCTTTGGGCGAGAGGTGGGGTACACCCTGGACTGGTCGCCAGCCAATCACAGGGCACATATAGACAAACAACCATTCACACTCACATTCATACCTATGGACAATTTGGAGTCGCCAATTAACCTAGCATGTTTATGGAATGTGTTAGTGTTCTTACAAAGAACACTAAACTCATCACACACCAACTTAACACTCAAAAGGTATAATTATGAAACCAGCTCAACTGAATCATTCATTCATTCATTTTCCACTGCTTATTCTCACGAGGGTCGCGGGGGTGCTGGAGCCTATCCCAGCTGTCTTCGGGCGAGAGGCGGGGTACACCCCGGACTGGTCGCCAGCCAATCACAGGGCACATATAGACAAACAACCATTCACACTCACATTCATACCTATGGACAATTTGGAGTCGCTAAGTAACCTAGCATGTTTTTGGAATGTGGGAGGAAACCGGAGTACCCGGAGAAAACCCACGCAGGCACGGGGAGAACATGCAAACTCCACACAGAGATGGCCGAGGGTGGAATTGAACCCTGGTCTCCTAGCTGTGAGGTCTGCGCACTAACCACTCGACCGCCGTGCCGAATTTCAGACCCAATTCTCTCCTCTCTGCAGAACGGGCGGCGGGCGTTCCGGAACCTTCTGTGCCATCTGCAGCATCAATGAGATGATCCAGCAGCAGAACATCGTGGACGTGTTCCACACGGTCAAAACCCTGAGGAACAACAAGACCAACATGGTGGAGACCATGGTGAGGAGATCTTTATTGGCTGAAATCGAACTAAAAAAAAAGCAAGCTAATGTTTTTCCTCTTGCTAGGAACAATACAAGTTCTGCTACGAGGTTGCTCTGGAGGCCCTCAGCTCCTTCTGATGTGCCATCAACGCAACGCGCGGACGCACAACAAAACATAAAACAAAGCTTTGCGTTGACGGACGCCAACTTGTCAGGATGCGTGCGTCTGCATCGAGCGTTGGCTTCCGTCACGTTGAAGGACGTGTACAAAGGAAGAAGAAGAAGACGAGACGTTTATGAAAGCTTTTTCAGCTTTGTGTGGCTGCGGGCTGTCATGTGATTATTGTACAGTCTTTGACTTTTTAGATTATTCTACGCCTTGAATGTTGTCTCCGTCGACGTGCTAGATGCACACCTGCACACATGTGGCCTTGACTCCGCCCCTTGACGCAATCTTTAGAGCACTTGTGGGGCGGAGTCACGTGCAACAACAACAAACCTGAACATCCTTCTAGGTCAGAAGAGCGCAGAGAAGAGTCAGCAAAATATGTTGTGAAGTTCTTGACAGGTTTGCTGTCCACTGATTGGCTACCAAAGATGAATAAGTTAATGATAAATGGTCCAGAAGCCGGAATAGCTTGCGGACCACCTCATGAGAAGAGTGTGAGAGCGCAGGTTTGAACGTTGTTGCAAACATAAACGGTTGCACGAGCGGACATGTTGGTGTGCATCCACCCAGGCTGTAAATAAGAAGACAACCACAGTCAAACAATCATTCCGTCCTTTCTTTCTTCTCTTCTTGAATTCTGTCCATGTTGTCCAAAGGTCGGAATATTTCTTTACTTTGCTCTCAGCTGTGCTCGGACTCGCATGGAAAGAAGAATACGCCAAATGGGAGAAATTATTCCTTATGTTGGTCCATCTATTGTGTTGTATAGCGGCCTACCAGACCATCCATGCTTGTTTTTAAGTTGTTTTTTACGTATCTGTACATCAGACTGCTTTATTTATTATTTTTTTTATTTGGATAATTTTGTTATTTTTAATTCTGCAACATTTTTTAATTTTTTTTTTTTAATTTTTTTTTTTTAAGGCGTCTGCAACATTTTTTAAATGTTCGTAGCAAAGTGTTGATTCTTCATCTGTTTGTTGACGTTGGGTCCAGTCGGGATTGGCTGGCTGGCGACGCCTCGTTTCAGCTGCTTTTATATTTTCCTTTTGATGTTGTTTAGTTTTTTTGGTCTTGAATTTGTACATTTGTTTTTGTATAATTCCAAAATTATTTGTCCGGGAAAAGTGTTTAGATTGACATTGGTTGTTTAGTTGTTTGAAATGTGGTTAATAATAAAAATCTAATAAAGGGATCAAAATGCTGAATTTTTTATTTCATTACATCTGCATCCATACCAATAATGTCATCACAATTCCGCTAAACAAGTACCTCATGTGGGGCTACATGGCGCCGTCACAGCTAGTAGACCCATGTTCAATTCCAGTCTCGGCCATCTCTGTGTAGAGTTTGCATGTTCTCCCCGTGCATGCATGGGTTTTCTCCAAGGACTCCGACTTCCTCCCACATTACTCTCTCGCCCGAAGACAGCTGGGATAGGCTCCAGCATGAAGATAAAATCCTGCTAATCCTTCAAATTTTAAAAAAAGTCACCACAAGCAGCCTAATTTGTTTCCTCTGCCAATCAATCAGTGGATGTTAAACGCAGAAGCTGACCCTTCATTCTTTATTTAGATGCTAGCTTCCCACCGGAGCTCATTAATATTCATGAGCCAGCATTAGCATGCGCACAAGGACGCAGCCTGCACTTTGACCGTCCATCAGCCAAACGGCGCCACTCCCGCGACGAAAGACATCCGTCAGCTCAGCTTTGGGCCATCGTGATGTTTGCTAACTCTATGACAGTTTTCTGTTTTTTCACCCTGTCAGGATTATCAATGCCGGTGGAATCAGACTGATGCTAACATCTCAGCCATGCTGTCCAATCAGTACAAAGTCACGTTAAGCTAGTGCTTCTCAAACAGTGCGGCAGGCCCCCTGGGGGGTGCACGGGGTACTGTCAGGGGGCCTCATTTCAAGAGGCTTTCATTTCAATCCAGACCTACCAACATGTACAAATTTATAGTACTCAACTTATATGCTTAATATGCTTGTATGCGCTCCATTTTGTTCAGCCTGTGCAGTACAGGAAAATATATAAATATTATCAGTTTCTTTAGTATTTCAATTTTTTTTTTTTTGGGGGGGGGGGGGGGGCGCAAAAAAATATCCATCCCTTCGGGGGGGGGGGGGGGGGGCATGACAGAAAATAATTGAGCATCTTTTTAGTCTTACATGACAGTTTAGAGCAGGACAATGAAACTCGTGGCAATATTAAGTCTCAATACATCTTACAAAAAAGTGCCTCAAGGCATGCTGGGAGGCCGGAAGCATTTCATTGATTTATCTTGACTACATTCAATTTTCTCTTTATGTTTCGACATTAGACCGGAGCGTGAGACAACACATAAACAAAGTTATTTTTCCATCACTCACTGGCGCCGTGAATCAAAGCGTTAGCGGGCCTGTTAGCGCCTAGACAAGCATTTTGTACTCATCAAACGGCAAAAACGAGAATGTCTCGTCAAGAAGCGGTGGGATAAAAAGCGGAGCTGCCGTGACTTCACAGGGAATTTTAGATGATTGCAAACGCAAGCGGTGCTGCGGCGCCTTTTTTAACTTTTCCGCCATAACACTGAAGACAAAGAGACAAAAAAATTGACACTAATTAGCGGCACAGGACAATGACAAATATGAATAAATAAACACTTCTTGATATGATACAGTAACATTAATAATTTTACCTGGGTGTCGGCATTTTTTTGGGCTCTATTGTTTCAAATGAAGCTGCTAAATATCAATATACGTAAGTTACTGTATAGAATATGCTAACGCTAATGCTGAAGCTGTAGGATCGCTAACTTCTTGGAATGTAAATAAGGGACACTGTTGCAAGTTCATGTGCCCTGTGATTGGCTGGCGACCAGTCCAGGGTGTACCCCGCCTCTCGCCCAAAGACAGCTGGGATAGGCTCCAGCACCCCCCGCGACCCTCGTGAGGAAAAGCAGTAGAAAATGAATGAATGAATGAATGTTGCAAGTTCCTGGGAATAGTGAAACATGTCCAAAAATGTACCTGAGTGAAGTTGGCCAACTTCCTCCCTCAAAACTCAAATAGTTTTGTGCGGGCAAAATGAACGTCTGTGCTGCTTTTGTGTTTTAGTTATTACAGTTTATTAGATAAGTCAACCAAAGCTCACCATGCCCCCCCAACATGATCCCAATTGAACCGGAATGGTGGCATTTTTTTGTGCTCGTTATGTGCTTTTTTTTTGCAGGTAAAATGAACATTAGTTGTCTTGAGAGCAGTCATGGAGGAAATGTATGAGCTCATAATCACATGCAGTAATGGTAATGGTAATGGTAATGGTTTTATTTGAACATGCATCAGATTACAATTGAGTGCATCCCATAATCAGTTCACAGTTCCACATGTCCAAAAGGAGTAGGAAGAAGCAAAGCTTATTAAATCCTACCCCTCCATCTGGTACTTTTACAATCAGTAACTGTTACATTTGTTCACTTCCTGCTTTCCATAATACAGTTTAAGGTTTTTTTGTTTTTTTGTTTTTTTTAAGATTGAGGAATAAAAGTATGTTCTGCTTTACAAATGATTTACTGTATTTCAATACATTCATTCATTCATTCATTTTCTACCGCTCTCGAGGGGTGCTGGAGCCTATCCCAGCTGTCTTCGGGCGTCCAGGTGGGGTACACCCTGGACTGGTCACCAGCCAATCACAGGGCACATATAGACAAACAACCATTCACACTCACATTCATACCTATGGACAATTTGGAGTCACCAATTAACCTAGCATGTTTTTGGAATGTGGGAGGAAACCGGAGTACCCGGAGAAAACCCACGCATGCACGGGGAGAACATGCAAACTCCACACAGAGATGGCCGAGGGTGAAATTGAACCCTGGTCTCCTAGCTGTGAAATACAAATATTTAAAAAGTATTTGTTCAAATTAATTATTTGTAAAAAAAAAAAAAAATGTGCCGTTCTGACTACTGTATTCAGATTATATGTATGTATTATACATGTATGTATTATAAATGTATGTATTATACATGTATGTATTAGACATGTATATATTATACATGTATGTATTATCTACAGCTAAGTTTCAGTGATGCAGGTGGATTCTTCTCTCTTGCTTTTTATTAGTCACCTGGTTTCCCTTCTAAAGGTTCAATAATTCAACCTGCTACCTTCTGACATGTCAGCACATCACACACACACACACACACACACACACACACACACACACACAACTCTGAATAAGAACTTATGCAATATTGATACTGTTAATAAATATAATGATTATTTGACAGCCTGGAGGAAGGTCTAAATAACATTCTCCTTCTGTGTGTGTGTTGTGTGTGTGTGTGTGTGTGCGAATCATAACATCGCAGTATTGACACCATCCGCGCCTTCCAAAAAAAAAAAAACGACATACATATTCTATGATTTATCCAATATGAAAGCACCTCGGTGGTGCTTTACTGTACACAAAAACAAATCAAATACTTCATTATAACGTTTGAAAAAGAAGGCTAATGTAGCTTTTTTTATAAAAAAAAAAAATACTGCAACTGTATTGCTGTAATTGTGTTTACTAATACGGTTCATGTCTTCATTGTTACTATTGCCACTGGTTAGTTGGACTGTTTTGACTATTTCAGTGATATCATCTCCATTGTGACCCTTAGCCATCATTGACATTTATGGGATTTTATGGGATTTTTTATGGGATTTATGGGAATTTGCTGCTCTTTTTGTCTGGCTCTTTTTTGTGTGTGTGCGTGTTTACATTTTAATTTTTGTGTACCTTTTAATAGTAGTGCAGGTGGTTCTCGGTTTACGGCATTCTGTTCTATGATTATGAATGCACTTCTGTTATTTTATTAATTAATTATTAATACTGTACAAAAAGAAAAACAAGAAGCGACCTTTTGGTCGTGACTATATCTGCATCTGTATCTGTTCATCCATCTAAATCAGGGGTCTCAAAGTTGCGGCCTGCGGGCCAAATGGAGCACGCGGGATGCTATTTTGAGGCCCCCAACCGTGATATGAAAGTTTAATGTGTGAGTTTGATATGGATGCTGTATGGTATCACGTACCCAGAAATGACAGCTTAAATTGTTTATTTATTTTTTCATCTTATTTTGTGTAGAAAAATAAAAATTAAGATATTTGGAAACAGTGGAATGTTTTATCAGAACTTTTCTTGTAGAAACCCGGAACCAAAGCACTGAAAAAGTGTAGGGTCCAGCAGAAGCACAACCATTGAAGACAGTTTATTTATTTATTTATTTGTTTTTAATAAATACGTTTTTTTTTTAGTTTGAGACCCCTGATCTAAATGATCTGTATCCGTATCAGTACTCTCAGTGGGGCGAGGCATAAATCGGTAATGGGTGTGTCTTTACCTGAAATGGGTGGATCTTATGTCTGTACATCATCTGTCAGCCATGTTGACTGTATTTTCTCCATGTTCAGTACTACAAGCAGTTTTTAAACTGACTTTTTATCAGCTGAAGAAAGGAAACAAACAAAAAAATACTGTCAGTGACTGATGCACAATCGTGCCCGTTGTCTTGTCAAATGCACCGTGTGTGTTATGAACAAAATTTTAAATTGCAAGTTGCATACTGCAATGTATTGCAATGTGTATGTACCGAAGGCACCGGTGCCATTGTAGTACAGAGTATGCATCCTTAGTCACTTTTACATTCAACCAGTAGAGATGAACTATGAATGTCATATTACTGTACTTTGCCAACATGTTACTCTGCTGATGTACGGCTTGCAACTTATTCTTGTTTTCTTTTTGTACAGTATTAATAATTTATGGAAGTACATTCATAATCATAGAACAGAACGGCGTAAACCGGGAACCACCTGCACTACTATTAAAAGGTACACAAAAATTAAAATGTAAACACACAAAATAAAAAAATAAAAAAGAAATGTAATATCATGATTGGCTGTGACCTCCATGAAGACACACATCATGTACACCAGGGGTCTCAAACTCAATTTACCTGGGGGCCACTGGAGCTAGGGTCTGGATGAGACTGGGCCGCATCAGGTTTTCAAAAAAAAACAAAAACGCATTTATTAAAAAAAAAAAATTCCTTTCCACTGTTCTCAAATATCTTAATTTTTATTTTTCCACACAAAATAAGATGAAAAATAATGAACAAATCAAGAATAAAGAAAATCAATCAATCAGTAATAAATAAATATAATAATAATAATAAATGGCAAATAATAAAAACTTAAGAAACCACATATAGTTGGTGGGTAGACAAATTATTTTTTTCTGATTAAAATGAACAAAGCATTATTAGAGCCCTGTAGACATGACAAAACACGACTATAGTCACATTTATACTCTTTTTATCTACTGCAGCGTCTTGAGACACATGCTAACTCGCAAACTAGAGAGCTAGCGACCTAAACAGTAGCCTTCAAGTTACTTCCTTTAAACTTGAATAGCCAAAAACTTACCACTTCCACACGGATAGGGAGGATAACTATTAACAGTTATCTAACCTTTAACATGAACATTAATCAAACGTAATATTTTTTTCTGGGTACATGATACCATACAGCATCCATAACAAACTTGCGCAGGCCGCATTAACATTAAACTTTCATATCAAGGCGGGGGCCTCAAACTAGTGTCCTGCGGGCCACATTTGAACCACGGGCCGCGTGTTTGAGACCCCTGATGTGACGAATGAAGTGTAGAATGTGTTCCACTTTCAGGCCTTATTAGCTGCAAAGGTGAGTGCCTTATTGTCTTTATGTCGCCACAGATGTATTTCTACGTGTGTGTGTGTGTGTGTGTGTGTGTGTGTGAGTTGTGTGTGTGTGTGTGAATGTTGTAGCTTGACACCTTGATGACCTGATCATTGTGTAGAGGATGATTGCTGGCAATCATTGCTCTGCCTGCTCGCTTTCATTCCCAGTGTTTCTCTCTCATATACACACATGCACACACACACACACACACACACACACACACACACACACACACACACACACACACACACAGTTCTGTCTCGGTAGGTCATCGTCTTCACTCATCACTTCTTTCTCTCTCTCCAACCTTTGAGTGGCCGTCACTCTCTGTTTTAGCCCAGCCACGCACACACAGGAGGACAGGTTGATCTGACTGCAGTGCCAATGATATCGCCACAGTCGTCTAAGTCTGAGTGATGAAGGCCATTGCCAACAAATAATGCTGTGAAATGGAGCCTTGTGTGTGCAACACAACAATACCCGTGCACAAGCGTTTACACGTCAAGTGCAAATGAGAAAATCAGCGACGTTGATGAATGAAGTCATGTTGTGTCTCAATCTGGCGCCCAAGCGTACTTAATGGGACTGTGTTTATAAGAAAGAGTGTATAAGTATGTTCATGAGACACAGCATCAGTGCATCGCTCTTCCGCTCTAATACAGTCAATATGGGGGCAGGTGGTTGCAATCCACCACTGAAAAGGAGAGAAGAAGAAGTATGTACATTTCTGGTAAGTGCTTAGTGATGGTAAGGGTCATCATTTGCACATTCAGGAAATAAGCTAACAAGCTAAAACCTGTCAGGTTCAAACTCATGTGACACTTGTAAAAACACTTCAATACAGAAAGACAGAAGAGACAGACAACAATATTCAAAGTTACTCGCAGCGAGGAGAGTGAAACCACATACCCAGTGACACTCCTCTCTTTTTATTCTCTTTTCGGGGGTCCCTACTACATGGTCGTGCAACTCTAAGGGGGGAGGGCAATTGAATTTGTTTGTCTATGTGTGTGTATATGTGAGAGTAATTACTTTTACTGTTTTATGATTTTTTATCTTGACACATTCTTGCAGGATTAACATGAACATCTGCAGGGTTGCTGTCGGCGCATCCAGGCACCTCCAGGACCAGGGGGTCGCTGGGCGTCTCTGATCAGGGTCACAGGAACATTCCCTCTTCAGCACATTCAAACACTTTCTATTGTCTAAGCAAATGGATATAGGAGTGATAACTAATACTATATTCATTCTATCTACATTTTATTCTAACAGTATGCAGTTCACACTTCTCTCTTTTTATTCTCTTTTCGGGGGTCCATACTACATGGTCGTGCAACTCTAAAAGGGGGGCTGTATTTGTTTGTCTATGTGAGGAACATCTGCAGGGTCGCTGTTGGCGCATCCAGGCACCTCCAGGACCTGGGGGTGACTGGGCGTCTCTGATCAGGGTCACAGGAACGTTCCCTCTTCAGCACATTCAAACACTCTTTCTATTGTCTAAGCAAATGGATATAAGGGTGATAACTAACACTATATTCATTCTATCTGTGAGGTAGCATTTCTTTATTCATCAATGGAATATTTTCATTGTTAGAGCAGAGACAATCAATTTCTGACCTTCCAAATACAGATTTTAACATCATTAGAGCCCTTTAGACATGAAATAAAACCCTTATAGTCACTTTTATGCTCCTATTGCCCAATATATAAGATTAAAATTTAGCCATAAATTAACCACCATGCTATAAAAGCAGCAGGGTTCAAAGTTTAAGAAAAAAGTATCAACTTTTACACTGGACTTTACAATATTTTAGGCTAAGAAATACATAAATATGCATATTTTTGATGAATAGCCTGAATTCAAGAACAGAAGAGTGATGATCTATGAATTATTATCAATTATTATGTTTCAAACCAGTGTGAAAAGGTGAGGGATTACAGTACTGCAGTACTACTTTGGTCAGTTAAGAGTTACTTCACTGACGCTTGTGGGCTTTGATGTTCTGGTACCAACAATTTTCCCCCACGTGTGTAATTACACCTCTTGGCCTCTTGAGGCAACAGACTTGTAAGCGATGTGGTTCACAGGCAAGGACAAAGGAGATGCTAGCAGGCCCCAGAAAGAGCGAGAAGAAGGATGAGGAGTGTGAGGAAGAGTTCGGCTGTGTCACACAAGGCCTTTTTATAAAAGTACGCTTCTCTGCCATGGAGGGCTTGAATCGTCCCTCAGGCTGGCTGGCTCTGTTATCACAGGACTAAATAGAGATACCATTTTCCCCCCAAAAGAGAGACAATTTTCTCCTCCATGCTCTTTGCTCGACGCAAAGGTTGCTGTAATTTAGCTCCTCGCCCGGGGAGGAACACGGTGCCACAGCCGGGTCGTCACAAAGCATCCGCTCACCAAAATGCCAAAGAGATTATTCTTCATCTCAGGAAGGAAAAAGACGACTGGGCGACGGGGAAGAGAAGGAAAGAAGGTGTGTGTGGGGGGGGGGGGAGGATACAGGTGACAGGGCAAAAGACTGAAAGGGGGGAGAGAGGCGGACAAAGACAGAAGAGCTTAGGAGAAGATACAAGTAGATGATTAAAAGTGAGTAGATGAAGGTTTGGGTGGGGGGTTGGGGGGGCACCGTGGGGAATGATGGAGGCAGCGAGCCAGAGTGTAGAGGAGATAAGAAGCTGTGAGCTAATCAAAGACGAGCCCAGATGATGAGTGCAAACTAGAGGAGGGATAATAGGAGAAGAAGAGGATAAGAAGGGGTGGAGGAGGCGACACATGAAAGCCTGCAGGTTGACGCAGGGGGAGAAGATTCCACAATCCAGAGGGACAAACGTCTACTTCTTCATCATCAGCAACTCTCCAGGCCTCAAAGAAGGTTGATTTCATCCTGCTGGTCGTCGTCATGCATCCATATGTTCAGAAGGTAACACCGTGTAGGCGTTGGGACGGGTACAGGAAGTGAAAAGTGAAGAAGGGAATGTTTATGTATAGATCAGCTGGAGTGCGTCCTCTGGTGAGGTCATTGATGGTGGATCTGGTCTAGTGTACATGTCACTTCAAGAAACGGCCAAGTTCCGGGTCAAGGATTTTTGGGGGTTTTGGGACCCCCACAGTGGGGAATGACTGGCAAAGACCACAAACTAAATCAAATCAAATCAACTTTATTTGTAGAGCACTTTTCCTGCAAAGACATGCAACACAAAGTGCTTTACAGAATTAAAAACAATTACCACAATTAAAAAGAAAAACAATTACAAAGAAAGCCCCTCCCTCCCACCCTACATACTAGACACACACCCACCCACACCCACCCCCACACAAACACAATCACACACAGTAGGGAGACATGGCATGGCACTGAGGATCAAGGAAACGCCACCTTTGGGGTCGTCCACACTGGGAGGACCGCAGGCCGTGCTATCCGGGGACCAGCACCCGGGCCCCCCGACTCCAACAGACGAGCGAACCCCCACATCAAAGGGAGGAACCCCCAGTCGGCCGGGTCGAAGGGACCCAAGAACGGCACCCCCTCAGCAGACCTGACACAGTCCCCAGTGTGGAGGACCCCCCCTGAGGAAACACTGGAGTTAAAAGACTAAGAGCATAAAATAGGACTAAAAAGATTTTTTTAAATATGAGTTAAAAGCCTGATTAAAAAGGTGTGTCTTTAATCTCAATTATCAACAGTCTCTGCAGTCCTGAGGCTCTCCGGCAGGCTGTTCCACAGGTGGGGGCCATAGTGGCTAAATGCTGCCTCACCGTGGGTTTTTGTTCTGGGTTTTGGTATCGTTAAAAGGCCTGTGCCGGAGGACCGCAGGGTCCGCGGGGGTTGATATGGTAAAAGCAGATCAGATAAATAAGAATGTGCAAGGCCGTTAAGACATTTAAAAACCAGTAAAATCGATCCTGAAGCGGACGGGGAGCCAATGTAGCAACTTTAAAACTGGTGTAAGTAAGACTTATTTATGTCTTTTACAGTTTTTTGGAGTGAGAGGCAAAAAGAGGTCACACTGAAAGAGGTGACAGTTCGATAGGTTTTAAGAAACGGACAAGTTCCAGGTCAATGATTTTAGGGGGTTTTGGGACCCCCACAGTGGGGAAATGATATAGTCGAATGACTGGCAAAGACCACAAACTAGAGTTAGCATGATCTCACAGCGGTTGACAAATGTTTAAATCCGAATGCTCACTTCAAAGACTTATTTATATGTCTTTTACAGTTTTTTGGAGTGAGAAGCAAAAAGAGGTCACACTGAAAGAGGTGACTGATCAATAGGTTTTAAGAAACGAACAAGTTCCAGGTCAATAATTTTAGGGGGTTTTGGGACCCCCACAGTGGGGAAATGATATAGTAGAATGACTGGCAAAGACCACAAACTAGAGTTAGCATGATCTCACAGCTGTTGATGAATTTTTAAAACCAAATACTCAGTCAAAGACTTATTTATATGTCTTTTACAGTTTTTGGGAGTGAGAAGCAAAAAGAGGTCACACTGAAAGAGGTGACTGACAAAAAAAGCTACAATGTGGTAGAAGTGCATGGATCTTTTGCATGTATTAACACACTCGAGAGCGCGTGGATGGGTAGGTTATGCATCATAGGGAAATTTTAACAGTGAGAAATTCACGGTAATTCATTCCAAAGGTCATATCACAAAAAAAACATGAAGACATTCAGACATTTCATCCAAGAACTTTAGTTAGCGCCCTAACTCTCAAAAAGAATCAGAATTGAGAATCTTTAGGAATCGGAATGGAAACGAGGAATAACATAATCATCCATGTAGTTGGATGCTCCAAGTGTGGCATCCTTATAAAAACATGTCCAGTGTTTCCCCCACAGGACAAAAAAAGTACTGCATGAGCTGCACGAGAGTACGACTAGCCTCTCACAGTGTGTCCATATGCACGCTGGAGTGGTGTCGGACATTAAAATATGCTGCTGTAGAGGAATGAAGGCTGTCCAGCAGGGATCGCAGACATCATTATTCCAGGTAGAAGCCTGACTTATCACCTCTTCCTTCCTGGCTGCGTGCTGGCTGCTCCATACTAATAAACACACACACACACACACACACACACACACATAGCCTCATCATATCATCATGGCGCTGGATGGAGCCTTGACCCTTGACCCTTATGTACAAGTATGCTGATATGCATGACACTCAAAAATGTCACCCTGCACATATTCAGGCCTAAACACAGGCAACTTCATTTAACCTGCACGGCAGCCATCATGTCTTCATTGGACCGCCCACCTTGCTTTGTGTTCCCGGGGTCACGCTCCAACATGAACACCATGTATCTCCATATTGGCTAACGTGACACATGAAGACAATTTACCAACAAAAGTATAAACAAGTACATTTAAAAACTTGTACTCTGGTATCGGCGAATGGTCACGGCGTGACCATTTGTGGCGCTCGCTCCTCTGTCGCCACGGTAACCACTCCTGCCGCAATTACTTGTTCCCTCTCGCCGACACGTCGACAATCATACTAATCATTTTAATTCAAATGTTTCACTTCCACTTTGGCGCTCGGCACACGGTCTGACACGCTGATCGCATCGGTGAACCGCTCGATAGTGCAGACGGACGGTTTGATTCCTCTTCCTCTAAAACGGATTAGGGATGATTATTGTGGGCGCCAAAGTTCTACCCGCAGGACTCACCCAGGACATCCTGTATTTACCTGATGTATTCAGTCTCAGAGTCAAAGATGTGGCTTCACTTCCTCTTATGCTTGGGAGAGAGTGGAGAAGGGGAAAGGGAACTCCAACATTGTTTGTAAAATACAAAAATATCTATCTTCTCTTAACACTTCTCATCCCAAATGATTCCTTCCTTCCTTCCTTCCTTCCTTCCTTCCTTCCTTCCTTCCTTCCTTCCTTCCTTCCTTCTCATTTCACTGTCCAGAGTTTCATACTTTGCACTTTACGTTTACTGATCCGGATGTTTGTGCCACATAGAAATGTGCAGCTTTTCACATTTGCAGTTCCTTCCTTCCTTCCTTCCTTCCTTCCTTCCTTCCTTCCTTCCTTCCTTCCTTCCTTCCTTCCTTCCTTCCTTCCTTCCTTCCTTCCTTCCTTCCTTCCTTCCTTCCTTCCTTCCTTCCTTCCTTCCTTCCTTCCTTCCTTCCTTCCTTCCTTCCTTCCTTCCTTCCTTCCTTCCTTCCTTCCTTCCTTCCTTCCTTCCTTCCTTCCTTCCTTCCTTCCTTCCTTCCTTCCTTCCTTCCTTCCTTCCTTCCTTCCTTCCTTCCTTCCTTCCTTCCTTCCTTCCTTCCTTCCTTCCTTCCTTCCTTCCTTCCTTCCTTCCTTCCTTCCTTCCTTCCTTCCTTCCTTCCTTTCTTCCTTCGTTCCTTCCTTCCATGGCCTTTCTGACGAATACTGATGATGCTTACTAGTGGAGATTTGAACCCAAGGTGTCCGCTCCAAAGTCCAGAACGCCAACCACTACACCACGGCGTTATGAGGAAATGAATTATTTTGATTATTATTAAAATAGTATTTTCTTTGAAATAAGCATAATAACAATTATTAGATTATACAGTAGATTATTAAAACATTTTTAATAAAATAATTATGAATGAATTAATGGATTAATTAATATAATTTATATTATATTGATTCCAAAATTATTTTATGAATTAATTAAAATTTGTAATCCAATTGAATTCATGTAAAGGTTAATAACAGTTTATTAATAGTTCATTTTATATTAAATAAATTAAAATGATAAAAAATGTATTCAATGAAATTCATAAAAATAAAATAATAAAATGTAAAATAATATTTTAATTTATATGAATGATCTATTATTAGATTTATATTTCATATTTATATTTTTATATTTACATTTGTTATTATTATTATCTAGATTTATCACATTATATTAATAAAAATAGTATTATATACATTTAAAAATATTTGATACATTCTTTAATAGTTTATTTTAATTAAATTAATTAAAATCATTGAATTAAATGTATTAAATCAAATTTATAAAAATAAGTTTTTTTTTAATACAATTCCAATTTATATGAGTTATTTATTATTTATTGATTTTGTATTATATTGGAGGTGCAAAACGACTTTTCTCAAACTAAATTGTTTAACATTGAGTCAATCTATTCATGAAATAAAAAAAAGAGATATTTTTTCCTCCAAGAAAATCTCCTGAATGCATTGAACAAAATATGCATGTTGGAAATGTAATTTTTGAAAGACCAACATTATATCGGCTTTGCAGGTGATTGCAGTTAATTGTTAATTGAAGGTGATTACAAATATGATGATTATTTGTCCTGTGGGTTGTAGTATGCCCAGCAGTATCTGATAAGAAGGTAGAAACCACAGAATAACCACAAATATGGTCTTTTATTAGCAAAGTCACAACAATATTTTAGCTCTTTTAGCAACAGAGATGAATGTTAAGATGGTTTTCCGCGGTGAGCGATCAGGAGGTCAAACGGCAGTCGCATTAGCCGCTGTTGAACTTTGGGGAGATAAGAGTTCATCATCTTCCTCCCCGCATCTATCCATCATCTCTACCGTTTCATAAGCCCCCACCTCCACATTCTCCTTCCCTGCTGATCCCCCGCCGCCTGCCTGAGATATATAATCAATCCCACAGTTCCTCCCACTTCCAGCTCATTGAAACGGGAAGCATTTAAAATGTCAATTAGGAGCTAATTCAATTAAGGGCACAATGTGATTTAGGCATTTTGCTCCTCTCGCCTCCAGCTATGGATAAATGTGTCTGGCTCCACAGAGGAAAAGATGCTCAGCTGCTGCACAAAGGAGCTTCTCTTCAGGGAGGCAGAGGAGGGGCGGGGGGGGGCAAGAGGAGGTCAGCGTCTCCTCCACGGAGGAGAGAGGGAAAGGGAAAGGAAAGTAAGTGAAAGTCAGCAACAAACAGGGAGGGACGGGGTGTCCAAAGTTTAGGTCAATATTTTGGGTCCATTTTTTGGTTTGCGTGCAATGTGGTGCACGTTTTGGTGTATCACAAGAGTAGTTGCACTAGTTAGCAGCCTATTAGCTATTAGCTTAGTCTATTGTATTTTTATGTGCAAAAAACAATTCTAAATGCATAGAAATTATGAATAAAAACACATATTTAAGATCTATTTTACCGTCATTGAAGATAAGATTGTTGGCAGAGACATGTGGAACGGACACCACCTTCCTGTTTTGCCATGAGTTAGTTCTTCAATTCAATCTTTATCAAAATGCTGCTAGTTGCAACTTCTGTTGGCTCCATTTTGCAGCCATGGTCAAAAGAAAAGAATTCCGGGTTGGAGTACAATATGTTTCGGTTAGAGGCTAGAGATTCCGGAGCGGATGAAAGATGCTACCCAAGATTCCACTGTACTGTGTATTGACATTGGATCATGTACAAAATATATTGAAGTGGCCTCAGTGCGTCCCTCCATTTTTCGGGGGAGGGGGGGCAGGAGGAGGTCAGCGTCTCCTCCATGGAGGAGAGAGGGAAAGAGAAGGAACGTCAGTGAAAGTCAGCAACAAACAGGAGGGACGGTTGTCCAAAGTTTAGGTCAATATTTTGGGTCATCACAAGACATTCTAGTTAGCAGCCCATTAGCTTGCTGATGTCAGCTCCGTCTATATAGTCTATTGTATTTTTATGCGCATAAAACAATTCTAAATGCATAGAAATTATGAATAAAAAGGATAAAGAGACATATGGAACGGACACCACCTTCCTGTTTTGCCATGAGTTAGTTCTTCAATTCAATCTTTATCAAAATGCTACCAGTTGCTACTTTCATTGGCTCCATTTTGGCTAATTTTGCAGTCGTGGTCAAAAGAAAAGAATTCCGGGTTGGAGTACAGTATGTTTCGGTTAGAGGCCAGAGATTCCGGAGCGGATTAATGATGCTACCCAAGATTCCACTGTACTGTGTATTGACATTGGATCATGTACAAAATATATTGAAGTGGCCTCGGTGCGTCCCTTCATTTTTCGGAATGTGACCCTCGCTGGAGAAGGTTTGGAGCATCCCTACAGAGGAAGGTGAGTGAAAGAAAAGGAGAGGACAAAACGAAAAAGGAAATGAAAGGCAAAGTGTGGAGGTGATGGTGGGATGTTGGGGGGGGGGGGGGGGCAAGGGGTGAAGATGAAGAGAGTTGTTGCTGCTAAATGGACTATTGATTGAGAGGAGATGAGATTTTCTGAGTAAACATATAACCAGACTGCATGTACAATGTGTGTGTGTGTCTCCATGGTGATTTAATGCAGCTTCAGTCCACAAGGCCAAAGGTCATGGAAAGGCGGCAACACTCGCAGGTCACATGATGTCTGCAGAAGTCATTACGGACGGTGTCTTCTTGTGTGATAAATAAAAGCATGGTTTGTAGAAAGAGTTTCGCATAAAACTTTGGTTTCAAGTGGACACTGCCCTCTTGATGTTGTGCAGATATTACCACCATTATGTCAAGATATGAATCATTCATAATCATATGTTTGATGTTTGATGTTTTTTATATTTTGCTAAAAGTGATTTTTTAAAGAGAACGTTAGTATTTAATATCAACCAGTTTTTCCTTGTTACATTTTTTGCTCTATTTTCCTATTAATGTATTAAATAATTAAATAATTAAATAAAATAATATTTTATTCATTCATTTTCTATTTTATTTTATAATTTTATGAAAATAATTACAATAGTTATGACATTCATTATGATTAATTGGGATATATAGACATAGACTTTCTTTATTGTCATTGCACAATAACACAGCAGTAAAATTGCCAACAAAATGTCGTTGCCTGGCTCCCGTGTAAAAATAAATAATAAAGTAATAATAAATAAATAAATAAAATAATCTCTAAACTGTCTAAACTTTTCCCAACAGAAACCCCATCGTGAAAAATGAAAGGACGCAACTTCACCACTTTGATATTTAGTAAATCAATACATGTAGATATGCTAAGAAGTTTTATATATTTCAAGACAAAAACAGCATCCCAGCATTGTTATATAGGTGAAAAAGCCAATTATTAGTATGAACTCATTGCCCTTTTCCCCCATTTTTGCAGTTGTTCTTTTTTAAAATTTCCCAATTATTTACATTTTAAATAATCTACGTAAATTCTCTTTTCCTAATATTATGACTTTATTGCCATAAAATTACAAATTTCATTTAGCTTTATTTGTTTATCATATTATTACCACTTCAAAAAAATATTTTTACTTTAATTTACTTTACTTTATTCTCTCCAACACTACAAAAATGGCATTATTTTTCCTTAGAATATTATTAGGTTATTTTTCATTTATATCATAGTTTTTTTTAATATTGCCAAAATTTCAGGTTTCTGATTGTAAATGTTCTTCTGATAATTTGGACTTTAATAATAATAATGTAATAATATGTATTTAGTTTTGTTTGTTTTGAAGTTTTCAATTTTACTCTTGTAAAATAACAGCTGTTTTTTCCCATTTCTGCTGTTTTGTACCAAATTTTCCCAAAATGACATTTTAATTTGTTATTTACAAACACAAGTTTCACTTTTTATGGGGGTGCAGCACCTGCTATCTGGACTTTCCTACTGGGCCTTTTCATTGGTATTACTCCTTTTTTAATACAATCTAAAAAGCTTTTAAAGGGGACACATTTTTCTCATTTTACACCCTTTGTATTGAGTTGTGGACTCCTATAGAGCAGCTACACACAATAACCCACACAGAAGACGATCTATATCTTCCAGATTTTGGCACCTCTTTCAAATGCTCTGTCTTAATTTATTCCACATATTCCGAGCATGCCCACTCCACTGTGATTGGTCACACTCCCAAGAATTCCTGAAGACTTCCAAACTACTGCCGAACTCTGTTTTCAAATTTGGTTGGTGTAGAAGTTGACATTGTGGAAAGCAGGAAGTGACCAATGTAACTCTTTTTGGACATGTGGAACTGTGAACTGATTATGGGATGCACTCAATTGTAATCTGATGCATGTTCAAATGAAATAAAACCATTACCATTACCGAAATCATGTGCCAAAAAGATGGCGAGTGACATGATTAGAAATGTGTTGCTGTGACTATTGAACTCCGAAAAAAGCCTTCATAAGGCAAACACCTTCTCTCGTCTATCCCTCGTGTGTGTGCGTAAAAAGCTACGCCCAACGATTTATTTCCTGTTTAATCAGGTTTGGCAGAGCGGTGTGAGCTCAGCGTCAAGGTGTATTTATGGTGTGTGTGTGTGTGTGTGTGTATGAACGTCTTAGAGGAAGTATTTATAGCTTGTGGTCCAATCTGTGCTCCATCCAGCTGCAGTGAGGAGATAGTGCTTTCTAACTCAACACAGATCGCTCATGCCAACATATTTCACCGTCTCACACACAAACAAGCGTGCATGCACACACACACACAAACACACACACACACACACGCACTCAGGTGCAAACACAAACAAGCCAGTAGGCTGGTGCACAAACTTCAGCACTCAGTGGACCTCACTATAAAGTTTGAAGGTGCGATTTTGGTATCATTCTTTTTCAACTTCAAGAAGTGATTTATTTTGTTGGACAGTAAGAATACAGTAATCCTTCGCCACATCACGCTTTCAATTTGTCGACTTCACTCTATCATTAATTAATTCATTCATTCATTTTCTACCGCTCATCCTCACGAGGGTCGTGGTCGCCAGCCAATCACAGGGCACATATAGACAAACAACCATTCACACTCACATTCATACCTATGGACAATTTGGAGTGGCCAATTAACCTAGCATGTTTTTGGAATGTGGGAGGAAACCGGAGTATCTGGAGAAAACCCACGCATGCACGGGGAGGACATGCAAACTCCACACAGAGATGGCCGAGGGTGGAATTGAACCCTAGTCTCCTAGCTGTGAGATCTGCGTGCTAACCACATGACCGCCGTGCAGCCCCTCTATCATCCAAAAAGTACAAAAAATGTGATTATTTAATGAGATTTGACATTTTTGACCTAAATTGAGGTGATGCATTCAAAGACATTGTGAATGTTAAGTAGTATTCTCCACTGTAATTTTACCCTGCTGAGACAAGAGCCACCACAGGAAGTACTAGCACACAGAAACTGGAACAATAACAAGAAACTCTCTGTGTCTATATTATGTCTTATTGTCTCTTAATCCTTAACACTGATTGTTACTGTTGCAGCCTTGACCTGCGCCAAGCTAAAATTCGGTTCCACCCACAATCCCTTTCTGTACCCCCCCCCCCCCCCCAAACACACACACAAAAACGGTACACAAGTCTTATTTATGTCTTATTTGGTTTGTCTTAATAGGTCTTATTTCATGTGTGGAGAGCCCTGATAATGCTATCATTTGTATTGACAAGGTTGTAAATGGGTTTTCTATGCTCCTAACTAGGAGAATATAGCCCTTCTAATTAAAGAGGCTTTTTGTATTGAGTTATGGACTCCTATAGAGCAGCTACACACAATAACCCACACAGAAAAATTTCTAGATCTTTCAGAATCTGCACCTATTCCACCTGTATATCCCAAACGGCCTATTTCAATTAAAATCCGCTGTACAAGCTAGATATACGCCCATATAAGGAAGTCGTTGACATCTCAAAACGCCGTACAAAATAATAACAAAGCCACAAACGGTCACTTCTTTGAAATAACGGCCAGAAATACATTTACTATCCTCACCTGAATGAATAATGCTAATAAATCCAAATCATTTACAGTCACGCTGTGTGTGTATGTGTGTGTGTATGTGCGGAGGGGAAAGGGGGAAGGGGGGGGGGGGGGGGCATTTCACCACTGATTAGCAGACGTCATTAAACTACAAGATGTTGTCAGTGCTCAGCTCCTCGTTAGCCTCTGATGCATTTCCCTCGTTAGCCGCCATCATGTCAGTGTGTGTTTGTTGATTCAGACGTGTGTATGTGTGTATGTGTGTGTGTGTGTGTGTGTCAATGTGTCGTTAACTGGCTAATTCAGCGTGAAACCTTCAATGCCTTCGGAATGTGGGATTCCTCATGGATTACAAAGTGAGAAGGGGTGAAAGGGAGGGAGGAGAGAATTTGATATCCATCCAATCCATCCATCGTCATGCATCCATCCAATCAATCGATCTTCTATCTATCTATCATCCATCCATCCATCCATCATAAAACCATCCATCTATGTACTCATCTATCCAATCCATCCATCATCCAGTCCACCCACTTGTCCATCTATCCCTCATCTATCTTTGTATCCATCACCTTGCGATCCATCTAGCGACTAGCCCATCCATCATCTATCACCCATGCTTGCATGTATAGTATAAGTAGAGTATGTACTAAATGTATGAAGTATTTAGGGGAACTCTATATTAGACTCCTTATCATCTTGGTCACTTATAGACTCTTAGACTCCATTCTCTGTGCAATATCTGATCAACCTCCACGTGCAATATTAAGGCTCGAAATGCAATATATTACGTTCTATGTGAAGTATTTCTATAATACTTCATATTAACTCAATAGCTAGATCTCATAGTGTATAGACTGGTCATATATTTCATCTCGATTCATATTATCTGCATACTGTATTTGTATATAACTCTGGGTAAAACGGTTGATTTTGGTAATACTTGGGTTGTTCATATTGTTTATTTTTCTATATTGTGTATTTTGTACTGCTTAACTGATTATGTACTCTTGCTGCTGTGCAATGCAAATTTCCCCACTGAGGGACGAATAAAGGCATATCTTATCTTATCGTACATTGCATAGTTGAAGGACTCCAGTCATGTGAGAATTTTTGGAATTTTGCCCATCATCCACAATATAAAGCTTTAAAAAGAGACAGCTCACTTTTGCATGCTGTGACCGTGTAGTAATAGGTGCATTCATGATAACATTAATAACTGGAATCATGTCATAATAATGAGCGGTCTCTTTTTATATTTTTTATCTTTTTAACATACAGAAAAGAAAAAGACGTATGTGTTGTTGTCTCACATAACGATTGTGGAAATTTCCCACAAAGTGTTTTTTGTGGAGAATAACAAAAAAAACAATGAGAGAGAGAAGGAGTTTTAACAGGAGAAGTTTCTTTGGGCGTCAGTTCGAAACAGTCGATTCCCTCCAGTCCGCTGGCCTTGCATTTGTTTTGCATTCCAACAGAAGATGAAATTGTTCATTTTTGATCTTGTATCATTATTCCAGAACAAAAGAATCTTGATGGGTAAAAGGAACAAAAGGGTAACGGTCCAAACAATATATATAGTATACAGTTGGTGTCATTTATATTGTAGTTTTTTTAATATTGCCAAAATATCAGGTTTCTGGTTGTAAATGTTCTTCTGATAATTAGGAATTTAATTTAATTTAATTTAATTTAATTTAATTTAATTTAATTTAATTTAATTTAATTTAATTTAATTTAATTTAATTTAATTTAATTTAATTTAATTTAATTTAATTTAATTTAATTTAATTTTGTTTGTTTTGAAGTTTTCAATTTAATTCTGGTAAAATAACAGCTGTTTTTTTTCCCATTTCTGCTGTTTTGTACCAAATTTTCCCAAAATCACATTTTAAATTGTTATTTACAAACATAAATTTCACTTTATATGGGGGCGCAGCAACTGCTATCTGGACTTTTCATTGATATTACTGCTTTTTTAATACAATCTAAAAAGAACAAAAAAATCTGGATGGGCCTTGCTCTATAAAAGGAGCGGTCCAAACAATATGTATAGTATACAGTTGGTGTCATTTATACCGTAGTTTTTTTTAATATTGCCAAAATTTCAGGTTTCTGATTGTAAATGTTCTTCTGATAATTTGGACTTTAATAATAATAATTTAATAATATGTATTTAGTTTTGTTTGTTTTGAAGTTTTCAATTTAATTTAATTTAATTTAATTTAATTTAATTTAATTTAATTTAATTTAATTTAATTTAATTTAATTTAATTTAATTTAATTTAATTTAATTTAATTTAATTTAATTTAATTTAATTTAATTTAATTTAATAATATGTATTTAGTTTTGTTTGTTTTGAAGTTTTCAATTTTTTTCTTGTAAAATAGCAGCTGTTTTTTTCTCCATTTCTGCTGTTTTGTACCAAATTTTCCCCAAATGACATTTTAATTTGTTATTTACAAACATAAGTTTCACTTTATATGGGGGTGCAGCAACTGCTATCTGGACTTTCCTTCTGGGCCTTTTCATTGATATTACTCCTATTTTTATACAATCTAAAAAGCTTTTAAAGGGGACATATTATTCTCATTTTACACTCTTTGTATCGAGTTGTGGACTCCTATAGAGCAGCTACACACAATAACCCATACAGAAAACTCTCTATATCTTCCAGATTTGGCACCTCTTTCAAATGCTCTGTCTTAATTTACTAGACAGATTTATTTTGTATACAGCTCTGTGAAAGGAGCGGTCCAAACAATATGTATAGTACAGTTGGTGTCATGTACTGGACGTGTTGCAGTAGTTTTTAATTCAGGATCTCGTGGAGCTCGTCAGTGAGGTCATGTCAGGGTCAGGTCTAATGGTGTAATCCCTCTGTGTTTTTTAATCCAATAATTCCCTGCTGTACTTAAATGATGGAGGGCTACATAATCCCACATCATAGCAAAGCATCTGGAGACTTTTGTAACGCTCACTTTCGCTTCTTGATATTTGAAACGTTTGGTCTTAAAAATTTGATCTGAGTGAGTTTTATACACACACCATATACACACACATACGACCAATCACAGCTGCTGTAAGTACACTGTGTGTACTAGGTACTGGAAATGATAATCAACTTTCATACACTTCCTGTTCTTCTTCTTCTACCCTTTTTAATGGTGAATTGCAACCACTGGACTTAGTTTCTCCTCTTCTGCTACATAGGGCGGTTGGGATCCATCACTGCACACTCACTTGTACTCGTTTTAACACACTTATGCACTCAAAATACGAAGTGTAAGTACACAAATGATTAAAACTAAAAAACTAAAACTAAAACCAATTAAAACTGGTCAGGCTTAAATTTTTTTATTTTTTTATTATTAAAAAAATAAAAAATGGGCTTGTGGCTCATTCTAAAAATATCCTTTAAATATATAATATTAATAAATTAATAAAAATTAATTAATATAATAAAAATGGAAAAAAATCATTTTCCAAGAATGAAGTCAAAATATTAAAAAAAAGAAACTGTATTCTAACAACAGAATATTTGACGAGAATAACATCGTAATGTCAGGAAAATGAACATCACTTTAGTATCATAAACTTATAACAAATATTAAACACATCGATTAAAGTCGTAATATTAAGAAGAATAGCATCAATAATGAAGTTAGCTGTAAAATTTAAATAAAGCAGTAAAACCATGTAGTCTTACAAAATATGTAATTCACTTAAATACACATAAACTTGTAATATTATACAAATAATGTAGTTTTAGCAACATAAAGTTGGAATATTACTTTGGGATTGGGGAAAATTTTATTTGACTGTGGGAATAAATATGATTAACATAACAAAAATAATATTTACAAAGATTATTTGTGAAGGTTGAAACTTTTTGGAAAAAACAGCCAAAATCAGGGTGGGAGGGGAGAAACTTTACAATATTATGTGGCAAAATAATGTTGTTTTAGCAACATAAAAGTTGGAATATTATGAGAAACAAAATAAACTTGTAATTTCTGGATGCCTGGATTGGGGAAAAGGTTATTCTACGATGGGAATAAATGTAATAAAATGACAAAAATAATATTTACTAAGATATTAGTACTAATATTAATACTAATACTAAAATAAATAAAACTAAATACTAATATAAATAATATTTACAAAGCTTAATTGTGAAGCAATGTTTGGAAATGAGAGGAAAAAAGAAAAATGGATACTAATAATTGAATTTCACAGAGCTGAGATGCATTTTTTCCTTTAATATGATATATATATATATATATATATATATATATATATATACACAATTTTAGCATAATATTTACAAAGATTATTTGTGAAGGTTGAAACTTTTTGGAAAAAAACAGCCAAAATCAGGGTGGGAGGGGAGAAACTTATATTATAATATAATTTTATAATTATATAATTTTTTATAATTTTAATAATATTATGTGGCAAAATAATGTTGTTTTAGCAGCATAAAAGTTGGAATATCATGAGAAACAAAATAAACTTGTAACTTTTGGATGCCTGGATTGGGGAAAAGGTTATTCTACGATGGGAATAAATGTAATAATACAACAAAAATAATATTTACTAAGATATTAGTACTAATATTAATACTAATACTAAAACAAATAAAACTAAACACTAATACAAATAATATTTACAAAGATTATTTGTGAAGGTTGAAACTTTTTGGAAAAAAAACATTTTATAATTATATAATTTTTTTTTTATTTTAATAATATTATGTGGCAAAATAATGTTGTTTTAGCAGCATAAAAGTTGGAATATCATGAGAAACAAAATAAACTTGTAACTTTTGGACGCCCGGATTGGGGAAAAGGTTATTCTAAAATGGGAATAAATGTAATAATATGACATAATATTTACTAAAATAGTAGTACTAATATTAACACTAAAACTAAAATAAATAAAACTAAATACTAATATTTACTAATATAAATAATATTTACAAAGCTTATTTGTGAAGAAATGTTTGGAAATGAGAGGAATAAAGAAAAATGGATACTAATAATTTAATTTCACAGAGCTGAGATGCATTTTTTTCCTTAAATATGAACTATATATATACGTTTTTAGCATAATGCGTACCAAAAAAGTGTGAAAGTTTGGACACCCCTCTTCTACACGAAATAATCATTCCCACAATGAATCAAATATGCTGACAACAGCTTCTGAAGCCTCACAAACCAAAGTTGAGTTGTGACTTTGAAGGGAATAAAAAAAGAGACTTTTTGCCTCCTTGGCCAAACAAAAAAAGTGTCCTAAGAAAGTGATGAGTCATGGCTTGACTTTCATGGCTGAGTTTCTTTTCAGTGTCGGTCAGCACAAACATCAACATGATAAAACAATAGTGGCTCGGTCTGCTCGGTGCTTCTCACAATGGAGGACGAGGAGCGACCCCTCCCCAGGGGTGCATGACATTTACACGAACAATCCCTGCGTGACGTCGGTGTACTTAAAGAGCTCACGGCTTAGAAAGGAAACAGAGGCGGGCATTAAGAGCAGCACAAAGTGGATAATTGCGCCGACAAAGCCGTAGCATCCAGGGTGGAAAGCGATACGCAGCGAAAGTGAAAATCCTGCGTTAAGCTTTGTTTACACGACGTCCAAAAAGCTAGCGAGCATCTAATCTGTTAAGCGTGCGGCCATTGTCCCTCTATTGGTGTCACTTCCCGCTCTTCAGCCCGGCCTTCTCCTCGTGCCGCCATCACAAAAGAGCTTAAAGCTGAGCACTTAAAAAGGCCGCTCTAAGCCCTAAAGTGAGCCCCGCAGTCATTACAGCGCGCCGCTAATGTTGAGTCTGGACGCCGGGTTGACCCAAAAACACTCCCATCGTGTTAAGCTGTCTTTAACCTGAGCGTGGCGTGTGTGGCCTTCTTTACTTTGAAGTCTTTAATGTTTCCCTGTCTGTCCTTCAGTCATCGCACGCCCAATTCCACTCAGAAGAAAAGCATTTAGTGCAGGGGTCTCAAACACGCGCCCCGCCTTGATATGAAAGTTTAATGCTAGTGCGGCCCGCAAAGTTTGATATGGATGCTGTATGGTATCATGTACCCAGAAAAAATTATTACGTTTGATGAATGTTCATGTTAAAGGTTAAATAACTGTTAATAGTTATCCTCCCTATCCGTGTGGAAGTGGTAAGTTTTTGGCTATTTAAGTTTCAAGGAAATAACTTGAAGGCTACGTTTTAGGTCGCTAGCTCTCTAGTTTGCGAGTTAGCATGTGTCTCAAGACCCTGCAGTTGCGCAATATGTTGTAAATAAAAAGAGTGTAAATGTGACTATAGTCGTGTTTTGATATGGATGCTGTATGGTATCATGTACCCCGAAAAAATTAGTACGTTTGATTAATATTCATGTTCATAAAGGTTAAATAACTGTAAATAGTTATCCTCCTATCCGTGTGGAAGTGGTACGTTTTTGGCTATTTAAGTTTCAAGGAAATAACTTGAAGGCTACCGTTTGGGTCGCTAGCTCTCTAGTTTGCGAGTTAGCATGTGTCTCAAGACCATGCAGTTGCGCAATATTTTGTAAATAAAAAGAGTATAAATGTGACTATAGTCATGTTTTGATATGGATGCTGTATGGTATCATGTACCCAGAAAAAATTATTACGTTTGATTAATGTTCATGTTAAAGGTTAAATAACTGTTAATAGTTATCCTCCCTATCCGTGTGGAAGTGGTAAGTTTTTGGCTATTTAAGTTTAAAGGAAATAACTTGAAGGCTACGGTTTAGGTCGCTAGCTCTCTAGTTTGCGAGTTAGCATGTGTCTCAAGACCCTGCAGTTGTGCAATATGTTGTAAATAAAATAGAGTATAAATGTGACTAATGTCGTGTTTTGATATGGATGCTGTTTTGATATGGATGCTGTATGGTATCATGTACCCAGAAAAAATTATTACGTTTCATTAATGTTCATGTTAAAGGTTAAATAACTGTTAATAGTTATCCTCCTATCCGTGTGGAAGTGGTAAGTTTTTGGCTATTTAAGTTTAAAGGAAATAACTTGAAGGCTACATTTTAGGTCGCTAGCTCTCTAATTTGCGAGTTAGCATGTGTCTTAAGACCCTGCAGTTGCGCAATATGTTATAAATAAAAAGAGTATAAATGTGACTATAGTCGTGTTTTGTCATGTCTACAGGGCTCTAATAATGCTTTGTTCATTTTAATCTGAAAAAAATAATTTGTCTACCCACCAACTATATGTGGTTTCTTATTTGCCATTTTATTATTATTATTATATTTATTTATTACTGATTGATTTATTTTCTTTATTCTTGATTTGTTTATTTATTTTTCATCTTATTTTGTGCAGAAAAATAAAAATTAAGATATTTGAGAACAGTGGAATGTTTTATCAGAGCTTTTATTGTAGAAAATCGGAACCAAAGCACTGAAAAAGTTTGTATATTTTTCTGTTTTTAATAAATGCGTTGTTTTTTTTTGAAAACCTGATGCGGCCCAACCTTGCCCAGACCCTAGCTCCAGTGGCCCCCAGGTAAATTGAGTTTGAGACCCCTGATTTAGCGGGATAAAAACACTTCATAACTAAACAAGCAGCCAGCTTACGTCACAAAACTGCTGCCACCTAGTGGCCAGGGTCGGTATTGCTGCGTCTGCATGATTCTTTAAGTAATTTTGTTTTGTGGCTGTAAAGAAAAGCGGTGTTGTGATGTCACAAAATACTGTAGGCGGGGTCAGTAGGGCAACACGGGACGTGAGCAAACGCTACCAAGTTGCCGTTAAGCGAGAGTCATACATCACACTCACCGTAATGGATGGCTCGCTGAGGAAGACGCGCCCACCTTCGGCCCTTGAGGAGACCTTCGCTAATGAGTTTGTAGATTTGATTATATCATCTGTCCCCCACGCACACACACACACACACACACACCTCCATCGCTCTCATTTTATCCCACTGAGGGCGAGACGGCACTTTAGGGAAGGCCGATGTGTGCATGACATCAAGGCTGACTGGAAATGAGAGCAGAGTGAAGAACTGGAGCAGAAAGGTGAATTGTGGGTATTTTTGGTGAGCTTGCAGCGTGAACTCAGACCTAATGGGCCAGGCTTTTCTATTAGCAGAACACTGGGGAGAGCAACATTGTGCACCGTGAAGTGTGGCAAAAATAATCCAATGATGCAATTTTGAGTGAATACTGAGGCTGGGCTGAAATGTACAAACATCTGACAGGGGATCGAACCAGAAACCATCAGGTTGGGAGATGGCCTGAGCCATGCTATGGTGCTACATGTCATGTTAAATCAGTTTTCAAACTGATTCACTTTTACTATTTCCAAAAAGTGTCGCTTCAAAATGGTAATATAAATGAGAAAAATCAAAAGTCAAAATGCAATCATCAAATTAGCATTATGTCACCAGGCTCAGAAATGGTCAGATTGGACTTTGGCCAAAAAACTTTGGAAACCACTCTGTGGAAATAAACATTAATTTCTACCAGTGCATTGAAATTGGCCATTCCTAACCAATGGGAAAAATCAATTCATTCATTTTCTACCGCTTTTACTCACAAGGGTCGCGGGCATGCTGGAGCCTATCACAGCTGTCTTCAGGTGAGAGGCGGGGTACACCCTGTACTGGTGGCCAGCCAATCACAGGGCACATATAGACAAACAACCATTCACACTCACATTCATATCTATGGACAATTTGGAGTCGCTAATTAACCTAGCATGTTTTTGGAATGTGGGAGGAAACCGGAGTACCCGGAGAAAACCCATAGGTAAGAATGTGACCCCCGCGTGAGGATAAGCAGTAGAAAAATGAATGAATGAATGAATCTTGTGGCTTATACAGCCGTGTGGTAATTTATGGCTAAATTTTAATCTCATGACATCTCCTTTATTTCAGTAATGGTAGCTCTTTCTTTGACAGGAGCCAATCACCAGGGATCTGGGAACTCACAACAAGCTCGTCCACCCATTTGAAAGCCTCATTACAAAATATAACAGTCTGACTCATGGTGTCATCTTACTAAGAACACTAAACTCATCACACAGCAACTTAACATTCAAAAGGTATAACTAAGAAATATACAAAAAAGTACCAATACCAATTACAAATGACCCATCCACCCATTTTGTATGATGCTTGTCCTAAATATGTATGTTTTTTTTAGTGTTAAGTTACTGTGTGATGAGTTTAGTGTTTTGTGTTTAGTATAAATGTGAATTTAGTATGAATGTGAGTGTGAATGGATAATTGGTTTTGGTTTGAAAAATGCGGGGGTAGTTAGTGGGCCAAAAAAATGACTAATAAAAAGAATAACTATATTGAAAATGGCGGCAAATTTTTTTTAGCAAGTGAATCCCTCTCAGCATTTCAAAAGCTGCTAACCTTATAACATTTTTGCTTTGCTTTATGAAAGTATTGATGAGAAAAAAAGATGTCTGGTATGTTTGTCCGTATAAGTTCTTGTTTTTTGAATTACTATTGCTTTTGTTTAGTATTTACATAGCTGTGTGGATGTGTATATTCATACAAGCCGTTAACATCAACACATACTGCCTTCGGTACTGGTTAACGCAGTGTTTTTCAACCTTTTTTGAGCCATGGCACGTTTTTTACATTGGAAAAATCTTGTGGCACACCACTGACCAATATTACATTGCTCTGCCAGTCTTTACACCACAGACACTCCACAGTAGCCACGTTTTTACATCACCACTTTTTCTCTTTCCGAATGACCTTTCGGGAAACAATGGTATCCATGGAAAGGAATATTCCAATCTCTTGTCTACATGCGCCATGAAAATCAAACAATCAATAGGGCATGTCCAGTAAAACGTAAACATCAACATCACGTGATACCGGCTTCCCCAAGGTTTTCTTTCACTTGTTGGAATAACTCCGTATTGCCAGTTTTTCGTGTGTCCAGTCTTGAAATTTAGTTTGAATCAAAAACAAACTTTGCTTAGTCCAGTGCCGATTGCTGGCCTCCATTTTTAAAAGTGAAGAACGTCTGGATCTGCGTGTTACGTCATATCTGAGCATGCGCTGAAAGAACGCACCCGGGATTAATTTAAACAGGAAAAGATCAAATTCAATCTTGCTAATATTTTATAATTAAACTGAGGACATGTTTTATATAGATATATATTTTCTTTTTTAATAAAACTGCACTTGTGAATGGCGTATGGAAGGGTTTAGATTCTGTTTCACAGATGGTGGTAATGCATACGAAAGCTGCTTGCCAACCGTCAATAAACAACAGAAGAAGAAAAACACCACGAAGAAGAAGACACCCTGACAACTTTCCGTTTGAGCGGATACAAGATACCTCAATCGGATTGGTTAAAGGAATATTCCATCCCTGTTCAATTCTTTCCGTTTGAGCAAATAAACCAAAGTGAATTGGAATATTTGGGTCCATGTATACTATTGACATAATGGCTATTGACATCATATTTGCCAATTATGATTAATAAATGTTAATTATAAAAAGTGATATTGGATAAAGGGCGGCACGGTGGTCTAGGGGTTAGCGCGCAGACCTCACAGCTAGGAGACCAGGGTTCAATTCCACCCTCGGCCATCTCTGTGTGGAGTTTGCATGTTCTCCCCGTTCATGCGTGGGTTTTCTCCGGGTACTCCGGTTTCCTCCCACATTCCAAAAACATGCTAGGTTAATTGGCCACTCCAAATTGTCCATAGGTATGAATGTGAGTGTGAATGGTTGTTTGTCTACTATATGTGCCCTGTGATTGGCTGGCCAGGGTGTACCCCGCCTCCCGCCCGAAGACAGCTGGGATAGGCTCCAGCACCCCCACGACCCTCGTGAGGAAAAGCGGCAGAAAATGAATGAATGAATGAATATTGGATAATTCCTCACGGCACACCTGACGGTTTCTCAAGGTACAAAATCACTGGGTTAACGGATCCAAAAAAAGAGGAAATACAATAAAAAAATGTCAACTGTACTCTGGACCTGAAGTCTCAATCTTCACTTCAGTTCAGCTAAAAAAAACAACAAGATGTTACACATGCACGCTTTTCTTTGCTGTGCCAGGGACACAGACCTGGATTACACGCCCGCCTTTGATGGCACGCCAACCAAGAACCAAGGTACAAAGACAGCACATTTACATCACACACACACACACACACACAAAGACATTGCTGGCACATCCTCATCTTGGCTCACATCCTCTTAGAGGAGAATATAAGCCAAACCTTTCATCATAGTAAACATTTGCTATTTTAGAAGTCATCCATTTGCATTCCCCATCTGTGTGTGTGTGTGTGTGTGTGTGTGTGTGTGTGTGTGTGTTGAGGAGCACATTGTATCAAGAGGTTTCAGGAGAATGATACTCAGGGTGGAAAAGTTAATCCCAACTGCAAACACATTAGTCACACTTCCTGCACACACACACATACACACACATGCATGCACACGCACACACAGCTACTCAGGTGACTCATGATTGCCCCCTCCTGATCAACGGGAGTGTTTTGTAATGCCGCAGTGTGTATTAGTGTGTGTGTGTGTGTGTGTGTGTGTGTAGGACAGATGGGCAGGCGGGACAAGGATCTGATCATAATTTGACTTTTTTCCACAGGACGATCGCATGAGGTAGAAAAGCAGTGATGTCATGATATCACCATGAGATCATAGCACTTCCTAAAGATCCGGTGAGATCATGATGGTTAAGAACTCAAGTCCCAGACCAGTACTGGACATTCCAAATCACCAATAGACATGTTCATCTTGTGATTTTTGCCATGACAAATACCACTGAAAAACATACAGTAATGTACGTAGGTACAGTAAACCTCGGATATATCGGATTCAATTGTTCCCACTGGTTTTGTCCGATATAAGCAAAATCCGTTATATGCGTATACCGGAAAATGTCCGTTTTACGCATATATATTTACGCATATTTATATCCGGTATATGCATAAATCGGATTTTATCCGTTATAAAAAGGCACTTCCTTGACTATGTTTCCAATGTACCTGGACGCGCAGGCAACGCTGCAAACGCTGCAAATGACGTCGTATAGCGGCCTGTCACGATTCGGCGAATCAGAGCACCACGATGCGGCCGTCCGATATATGTGAGGGAAATTTAATGGAAATGCATTGGAACGGGACTGGAGATTTTGTCCGAAATAGGTGAAATCCGTTATAAAAAATCCGATATATGCAATGAATATTTATTGGAAATGCATTACAGAAAAATTGGTTCTTTTTTATCTGTCCGTTGTGAGCGAATTTCCGATATATCCGAGTCCGATATATCCGAGGTTTACTGTATAACATTTGTATGTATTTTTTGCCTAAAATAAGCATTTTCATGCATAATAATAATATTAACAATAATGATATGATCATCACCATCATAACATGGGTTACTGTTTTAGCCATAGCCCACAACAAGCAAAAACTCAACTCTGAACCTGCAATCCAACTGTATTAAATGCTTCCTACTTCATGGAAATTTGCTTTTCTTGGTCTGGAACCATTCATACAGACAAACAACCATTCACACTCACATTCATACCTATGGACAATTTGGAGTCGCTAATTAACCTAGCACGTTTTTTTTGGAATGTGGGAGGAAACCAGAGTACCCGGAGAAAACCCACGCATGCACGGGGAGAACATGCAAACTCCACACAGAGATGGCCGAGGGTGGAATTGAACCCTGGTCTCCTAGCTGTGAGGTCTGCGCGCTACTCGATCACCGTGCCGCCCGGTCTGGAACCAATTAACCAGCATAAATGAGGGATTACTGTGTTTTTCATGCCAAATTGCTTGCTAAGCATGGATTGTTGAAGTTTGTCAAAGATGAGGAACAGGGGCTATTTAGGGCCCACGGCTTGATTTTTATTGGCTCCCTGTACAATTTGATAATGAGAGTAAGAAAAGAAATAGAGCAAAGAGTGTGAAGATTGATTGATTGATTCATTCATTTTCTACCGCTTATCCTCACGAGGGTCGTGGGGGTGCTGGAGCCTATCCCAGCTGTCTTCGGGCGAGAGGCGGGGTACACCCTGGACTGGTGGCCAGCCAATCACAGGGCACATATAGACAAACAACCATTCACACTCACATTCATACCTATGGACAATTTGGAGTCGCCAATTGTGAGTGTGAATGGTTGTTTGTCTATATGTGCCCTGTGATTGGCTGGCGACCAGTCCAGGGTGTACCCCACCCTTGGGATAGGCTCCAGCAACCCAGCGACCCATGTGAGGATAATAATTAATGGATAATGAATGAATTTATCTATGACAGCTGTATCCAAAAAATGTTCTATTAAGTGAGTACTTTCATTTTGTAATTATTTTTTAAAACTTTTTTGCTGTCTTTAAGATACTGAGATGACAGAGACATGGTTGCAGTTGTGAAGTCATCAAAGTGAACTTCCTGTGAGCCGATTTGTCGACAGTGTGGCAGCTTGTTTGGTCTCGGTGCTGGCGAGTGGATTTACGACGCGGCCCATGACGCCTCTGCCGCCTCCGTGATATATGCTTTGTAATAAAATCCATGTGTCTCCAGAAATGCTGCCTCACTGATAAGCTCGGCACTGAAAACTCTGTCAGATCAGGACATGAGTGCATTTTTCACAGAGACGCTTAGTCTTCACCGTGTGGGAAGGACACTTTTTTTGGCTTCTTTTTCATTCATCACAAGGCAGGCTGGGCGGGGAAGGAGTGGTTGGTGCAGAACCCAAAGGTTGGAGTTAGGGGGTTTCTACCAATCTCTGCTTGCTGTGTGGAGTTTACATGTTCCGACTGTCTTTGGGTTAAGTTGTATACATCATTCATTCATTCATTCATTTATTCATTCTCTACCGCTTTTCCTCACAAGGGTCGCGAGGGTGCTGGAGCCTATCCCAGCTGTCTTCGGACAAGAGGCGGGGTACACCCTGGACTGGTGGCCAGCCAATCACAGGGCACATATAGACACATATTCCATTCATATTCATTTTTCAGTTATTATTTTCTCGTTGTTTTTAAAATTTGTGTACATGTAAAGGATTTTGTTGTCATTTAGGAACATATTTATTTTGACTGGTAACTGTATCTATACTTTATATGGCTGGAACAATTTAGTCCATAAGGTACAACTTGATGATGATCATTGTTTATATATGTATATTAGGGTGCATCAAAAACCACAATTATTGAATTTTGATATAGCTGGGTACTAAAAGTGTTCCAATATATGTAGAAACAATACATACAAAATATTTTTCCAATACATGATTATTTAGGGGTGCCACCATATATCTGTTTTTGTGGAATAATGTAGTGAACAGTTCAATGGTCGCCATGGAGATTTGAGGTCAGCAAAGACTGCAGCTCAAGAACTCTGATGTGATCTTTATGTTTTTGTTGGTATTTATACTCCTATTAGATATTACTACCAAATGTGTGGTTTTGTCTTTGTAATTTGAATGATTTGTAGTCATATTTATAGATATTTAGTGCTCATTGCCTCTACTGTAGCTAACATTAGCTAGCGACAGTTTGGTAATGACAGTTAGCTAATAGCTGAGCTAGCCTATCATCAACAACAGTAATATAGAGTACGCAGTATTACTGATGCCTCATATTTATTATGAGTAGTACTGCAGTCCTACATAATCTGATATACATACACTTGTCCATTGATTATTTTACCCGGTAGTCACAATTTTCCATCATAGAACACGAAGAAATGGATATGATGACGCTTTCAAATGAAAGGTGATGGATTTGGCTGTCAAAGATTGAACTCAAGTCATGCACAGATCCTGTGTTAGAATAAAATAACTTCAATAAGTTTTGAAAGGCTGGGACTACTGCCAGGAGTAGAGCACACCGAAAAAGAGAGCGGCAGACAAGGTGTGTGATGAAGCAATTATGATGCTGTTCTATTCCGACACAGTTAGGGTTGTCTATGTTACATATGTTACTGTTTGGCACTGTTTAAATAGCCGTGTTGCACCATTATTTGGCACACAATTTTAGGAACACGGTATTTATTTTATTAAAAGTTCCAAAACTCTTTCAGTGTACCAAATATCCCATTTCATGATGTAGACTCCTGCTGCTTATACACCCTTACGGTTTATACAGTATACTATGTACAAATCATTTTTTTACTTTAAATGTAGTACTTAAACCGGCTTTGGCACCGGTGCAGCTTATAGGCAGACATTCACGGTAGTCCTTTAAGACAGCATGCGGGCACATCGTGTTTTCTTACTAAGAACACTAAACTCATCACACAGCAACTTAACACTCATAAGGTATAACTAAGAAATATACAAAAAAGTACCAATACCAGTTACAAACGACCCATCCACCCATTTTCTATGATGCTTGTCCAAAATATGTATGTTTTTTCCAGTGTTAAGTTACTGTGTGATGAAAACCCACGCATGCCCGGGGAGAACATGCAAACTCCACACAGAGATGGCCGAGGGTGGAATTGAACCTAGCTGTGAGGTCTGCGCGCTAACCACTCGACCACCGTGCTGCCCTGTCCTATCCAATTTCATTCAAAGTACCTTGAAAGTGCTCATGACATCAAACCTGGTCTTCAGTGATTTGGCGGCCAAATCTGGTTCCTGGAATGACATGGAATGTTACTTATCTGGTTGTTGAGACATTCCGACATCGTGTTTTGACTGATGCTGCTCCCTTGCCACGACCCAGGTGTGTCACGATCGGTCTCGAGAGCTTTAAGGTTCGACTCCAGGATGCAGAGAGCAGGACCAAATGCAGGTAAATAATATTTATTGCATACAAAAATAGCATTAGCAGGAAAAAGCAACTCAGGGAGCAGACGTACAAACAATATAATGATCCCACGTGGGGAGAAGCACACACCTGAACTAAATAGACCGGACAAATAAGGGACAGGTGTGGGAGATAAGGACAACCAAGGCAGACACGGGAAAACAGGAAGTCCAATACAAAATAAGAGTGTCCAAAACAGAAACCAAAGCCCAAGAAGGTAACTCAAACAAACTGTCACATGGGATCTCCCAGACACATGCAGTCTTCTTGCAGTACGCCACATCATGTCCAAGAGCATCCTCGGTCAAGCCTCCCTGAAAAGCAATAACTGCCCTCAAAGTAAATGTCTTTCCTTGGAGCAGGACATCGAAATGGACTTTCCACAAGGGAAATTCTGTTTGGAAGACATTCCTTTGTGCTGGAGTTGCTGTCAAATGGCTGCCAAGTCACTGTCAATACAGACAGGTTTTCCCAGCTTGTATCTGTGAGTGATCTTCCCTGCACACTTCATAGACACTGAGATGGACTTTGGACTGGTCTGAGGCAGGGAGTGTTCAGGAAGGCTGAGTCCTTCCACAGCACAAGATGTGACATGTGACAGAACTCAGCAGGACAGTGATGGCGGTAGAAAGAGTGGGGCTACCCTTGTGTAGAAGACAAGGGCACATATAGACAAACAACCATTCACACTCACATTCATACCTAGAGTGTTAAGTTACTGTGTGATGAAAACCCACGCATGCACGGGGAGAACATGCAAACTCCACACAGAGATGGCCGAGGGTGGAATTGAAACCTCGTCTCCGAGCTGTGAGGTCTGTGCGCTAACCACATGACCGCCGTGCAGCCGAGATTGCAGTCTTGTTTCATTAAATAAACACTAGCTAAATGTTGCAGGGTCCAAACATTCCCCTCAGAAGGTTCGGCCATAGATTTGTTGGGTGACACCCAGTGTATCACACCCCTCATCAGACTCCTCACGAGTCTTCTACAGTGGACACAGGTCAGCAGCAGCAGTGTCGCTTTTGCAGAACAAATCCTTACATCTCCTTCAATGAAGTGAAACCATGGCCAATTAAAAGATAGCCGCTTATAAATCGATCCGTTTCATGTTTGAAAATACTTTTTTTTTCCTGTTTTTGAACTGAACAACATCAGAACATAGTGATGCTGGCCCTGAGGGACCATTATTCCGACATGAAAACATACCGTCTGGTTAGTTTTCTATATGAGGGTCTTGTGTTTTGTGTTTTAGTTGTGTTTGACTACAATATTGAAAAACCTGCCCTGTCCGTTCATTCATTCATTCATTTTCTACCGATTTTTCCTTACAAGGGTCGCGTAGGGTGCTGGAGCCTATCCCAGCTGTCTTCGGGCGTGATGCGGGACACACCCTGGACTGGTGGCCAGCCAATCACAGGGCACATATAGACAAACAACCATTCACACTCACATTCATACCTATGGACAATTTGGAGTCGCTAATTAACCTAGCATGTTTTTGGAATGTGGGAGGAAACCGGAGTACCCAGAGAAAACCCACAGGTATGACTGTGACCCCCGTGTGAGGATAAGCGGTAGAAAATGAATGAATCTGACGGAGGAGCCAATCACGAGGGATCAGTGAACATGGTGTCATCTTACTAAGAACACTAAACTCATCACACAGCAACTTAACACTCAAAAGGTATAACTAAGAAATATACAAAAAAGTACCAATACCAGTTACAAACGACCCATCCACCCATTTTCTATGATGCTTGTCCAAAATATGTATGTTTTTTCCAGTGTTAAGTTACTGTGTGATGAAAACTCACGCATGCACGGGGAGAACATGCAAACTCCACACAGAGATGGCCGAGGGTGGAATTGAACCTAGCTGTGAGGTCTGCGCGCTAACCACTAGACCACCGTGCTGCCCTGTCCTGTCCAATTTCATTCAAAGTACCTTGAAAGTGCTCATGACATCAAACCTGGTCTTCAGTGATTTGGCGGCCAAATCTGGTTCCTGGAATGACATGGAATGTTACTTCTCTGGTCGTTGAGACATTCCGACTCAACATAATCGGACTCACCTCAACCCACAGTTTGGGTTCTGGAGTCAAACTCATCGACAGAGGCTGGACTTTGTTCTACTTTGGAGTTGCTGCAGGGAAGTGGGTGTTATTTAGCGCCAATTCACAACACAAATTGTTGAATTTGGCGACTGAGGCAAGGAAAAACATCCCAGCTGAAATCTACCTGGTAGAGTTGACTTTCTTGATTGGAACTGTGTGTGTGTGTAACAAAGATAGGAAGGACAAGGGATGATCTACACCCCACATCCAAGCAAACCAAAGTGTTGTGTTAACATCGAGACAACTGGCCTCCCTTCAATGTTCAATGTCTGGAACATTCCGTTGCTGGGAGGCTGACTGGTGAGGCGGTGTGTCCACGGAAAGCCTCCAGGAGACAACGGCATGTCAGTGCAATGTGTGTGTTATCGGTAGCTGTGGCAGTGCTGCGGCCCGACAGATAAGGGAGCGCTCAGCTGTGCAGGTGCTTTGCTACCATGGCAACATCCCAAACACGGCTAGGCTTGGAAACGCCACTCATGTTGAGAGAAAGTTGATGTTTTTCATTTGTTCGTCTTGTTAATATGATACAACAATTTTTAAAAAGCGGTTCAGGGGTCTTGGGGGTATGCTGGAGCCTATCCCAGCTGACTTCGGACAACCATTCACACTCATACCTATGGACAATTTGGAGTCGCCATATTTTTGGAATGTGGGAGGAAACCGGAATACCCGGAGAAAACCCACGAATGCACGGGGAGAACATGCACACAGAGATGATATTTAGAATTTATTCCCAAAATATAATTTTTTCCAACCAAATTTTTTAAAAATTACAACCATGTTTTGTTTGTTTCAACATTTTTTTCTTCATTATTATAATTTTTTTATTATTTTTTTCCCTCATAGTATTATGAGTTCTCATAAATTTCTTTTTTCTCTTTTTTCCCTTTTCTCTTTTTTCTCTTAATATTTCTAATAAAATGACAATATTTTTTTAAATTTTCTACTGTTTTGACTTTATTCCTATAATGTCCCGACTTTTCCCCAACCTAATTTTCCAAAAAATCATTGTTTTTTATTCTCATGATATTATGACTTAATTTTTCTCCTTTAATGCTATTTAAATGTTATTCTTCTTCATGATATTATGACTTTTGTGTTGTTAGAATATAACTGTTTAGATTTTGACTTACAGATGATTTTTTTTTCAACTATTTCAACTTTTTTCATGCAATTTTTTTCTGGTAATTATGACTTTAGTCCCATAATATTATTACTTTATTCTCATAATATTAGATATTTTTCCTCAACCTATTTTTCCAAAAATTACAACTTTATTTGTTGTTTTTTAAATTTCTCACAATACCACAACTTTAAAAAAAAATAAAAATTCTTGAATATTTCAACCTTATGCTTCTAAAATTCTTGAAATCCATAAGTGTCATAAAAAAAGTCATAAATGTCACCACACGTCATTGTTCCAAACATATGTTAAAATATATGACTTTTTGAAGATTTTGAAAAAGCAGCCGCTCATTTGTTGAGGCGGCAACATCAATTAGCAGCTTTTAGCCCGGGGGGGCCGTCAGAGACACCCACAATGGGCAGCAGCAAGAGATTAGTGCTTTTTCCGGATTAACTTCCTCCATGGCCTCCGTTGGGGCGGCATGGGTGAATGCTGGATGATGACTGGAAGCTAAAAAGAAACTAGCCCCCTAGACGGCTAATCACATGATCCGAACCCCATTACAGTAATCCACAATCTGAGACGTTTTATTGACTGTTGTGGTTCGACGGCAAAGGGCAGGCTGTCAGAGAGCGAGAGAGCGAGGGAGCAAGAAGAAGACAGTGAGAAGTAATAGCATCAGTAAGCTCTTCCTTCCCGGCCATTTACGCTTCTTTTAAATGTCACTGTAATGTTTTTTTAATGCCCCATGAGCCTCGCATCAGGCATGACAATGAGATCCTCTCGGTCTTGTTTACCGACTGGCTCATTTCAGGCCGATTAAGACGTTAGCAGCAACGTTTACAAGGAGCGTTGATTAGCCGGCGCTTAAATGTCACTTACTTTGGCACATTTCAGCGGCAAACTATCTGTCTGAATCCACCGACATCGAGTATTGGAAGATGAGAGGAAACTTTTGACTTCTTAGGAATTCTCATTGCTAAGAATATTAGTGCAAGTTTTACGCAATACAATAAATCTTGCAAGTCCCATTTTGACTTAGAATATAACTGTTTAGATTTTGACTTACAGCTGATTTTTTTTCAAGTATTGGAAGATAAGAGAAAACTTTTGACTTCCAAGATACCCGCCGTGAATTCTCATTGCTAAGAATATGAGTGCAAGCTTTACGCAATACAATAAATCTTGCAAGTCCCATTTTGACTGTCAAGGTATCTGAGATTCATTCATTCATGTTTTGTTTGTTTAAAAAAAATTCTTGATTATTTTTAAAATATTTTTTTCCTCATAGTATTATGAGTTCTCATAAATTTGTAAATTTCTTTTGTTCTCTTTTTTTCCCATTTCTCTTTTTTCCTCTTAAAATTTCTAATAAAATGAGAATATTTTTCAATTTTCTACTGTTTTGACTTTATTCCTATAATGTCACAACTTTTCCCCAACCTAATTTTCCAAAAGTTTATTGTTTTTTATTCTCATGATATTATGACTACATTTTTTTCCTTGAATGCTATTTAAATGTTTAAATGTCATTCCTCTTCATGATATTATGACTTTATTCTTGTAAAATAGCAACTTTTGTGTTGTTAGAATATAACTGTTTAGACTTCGACTTACAGCTGATTTTTTTTCAAGTATTGGAAGATGAGAGGAAACTTCTGACTTCCAAGATACCCGCTGTAGTGCAAGTTTTTCGCAATACAAGAAATCTTGCAAGTCCCATTTTGACTGTCAAGGTATCTGAGATTCATTCATTCATTCATTCATTTTTTGCCGTTTATACTCACTAGCCGTCTTTGGGCGAAAGGCGGGGTACACTCTGGAGTGGTGGCCAGCCAATCACAGGGCACATATAGACAAACAACCATTCACACTCACATTCATACCTATGGACAATTTGGAGTGGCCAATTAACCTAGCATGTTTTTGGAATGTGGGAGGAAACCGGACTACCCGGAGAAAACCCACGCATGCACGGGGAGAAGTTGTGTGGCCTTTGCGCTCACCAGGTATCTGTGATATTATGCAAAAAAACCAAAAATACCTAGTATCTTTGACAAAACGGAAATAAAAGACCAAGACAAATAAAGTAGAGTGGATTTGTAATATTGAACAAAAAGTACATACATATATTAAAAAAATAATGAATTAAGTCAGAATTTTATGAAAAACAAACAAAATAAAGTTGCATCTTTGGAAAATTTGATTGGGGAAGAAGTTATGGGAATTTATGTCCCCCGGTGGAGCTGGAGGAGTTGGCTGGGGACCGGGAAGTCTGGGCTTCCCTACTGAGACGGCTTCGGCCGCAACCCGGACCCATGCCCGGATAAGCAGAGGAAAGTGGATGGGTAAATGAATGGTAATGGTAATGGTAATGGTAATGGTAATGGTAATGGTAATGGTAATGGTAATGGTAATGGTAATGGTAATGGTAATGGTAATGGTAATGGTTTTATTTCATTTGAACATGCATCAGATTACAATTGAGTGCATCCCATAATCAGTTCACAGTTCCACATGTCCAAAAGGAGTAGGAAGAAGCAAAGCTTATTAAATCCTACCCCTCCATCTGGTACTTTTACAATCAGTAACTGTTACATTTGTTCACTTCCTGCTTTCATAATACAGTTTAAGGTTTTTTTTTTAATAATGTACCTCGTACCGAAGTACAAGGTGATATGAGCATCCAATGCCATAATGGGTACCATAGTAAGTGTCAATATAGTGATATATATAGCACATCATGACTGGTTCAAGACTCTTCATCCTTGTATTTAGCAAACATCAACTGCTTGTATTGTTTCTTGAATTGGCTCATCGTTGTGCATTGTTTGATTTCCTTACTCAATCCATTCCATAGTTTGATTCCACATACTTAAATGCAGTACATTTTGCAGTACATTTAGCAAGTGAAGATTGCTCTTATAGTTATTAGCCCATATTTCCACACAATAAGTAAGATATGGTAGAACCAGAGAGCAATAAAGAGTGTGGAGTGATTTCTGATTGAGAACAAATTTTGCTTTGTTCAATACTGAAATATTTCTGGCCACCTTATGTTGTATATTTGTAATATGAGGTTTCCAGCTCATATTTTCATCTATTGTGATCCCCAGAAATTTATTTTCGTTCACCCTTCCAATGTCTACACCGTCTATTTGTATTTTAGTTTGGTTTAGTTTTACTTAGATAAAGTCAAAATATTACGAAAAAAATAGTAATATTTGGAAATTTGGAACGAAAATAAAAGCTAACATGGGTAAAATGCCATCTGAGTCCATCGCAGTTGTGAGTCCGCCTCCGAGACCGAATGGACGAAACCCAAAAACAGTTCAGCATTGACTATCATCTTTGTGTTTGCATATTTTAAAGATTGAGGAAAGAGCTCCATTCCACAGCAGGGAACAGGCGGCAACAAGAGGAGGGGAAAAAGAGGAAATGATGTGCTTGTTTTGTGGCGCTCCGCCGATTAGATGCCGACAGATGTGAACAATCACTGTGACGGATTGAGGAAAATCTGCCCGAGAGCTTCCTCTTTCTTTTCCACATGCACACAACACACATTGGTGTGTCTGGTCTTGTCGTCTAATTCCCGTGAAACAACGGACACACACACAGCAAAAATGGTCCTTATCTCCTTGCCTCACGCACGACATCGCTGCAATGTCGTTTTGCTTCTATGAACGATGTCATGAAATTATCCTCGTCACCAAATGAGAAAATGAAGCTGCATTCGGAATCGCCCTCTTTCTTCCCTTGACGTCTTCATAGTCTTACAATAGTTTGACAGCTACTGATATGGATGCAGCCATCATTTTACTTCAATAATGTCATAGTCCATCCATCTATTTTCTGTGCTGCTTATGCTGGAGCCTATCCCAGCTGTCTTTGGGCAAGAGGCGGGGAAGACAAATGCAGTAATGTCATAATATTACGGAAAATAAAGTCATTTTAGTAGAATAATGTTGAAAAATTAAAGAAAAAAGGTGTTGTGTTTTTAAAAGGTGTAATGATATAATAAATTAACAAAACAACGAATATAGTTGTAATTTTTGGGAAAAAAAAGTCATGAATGTGCATAAAATACGATGGGAATAAAGTCACAATTTACAATAAGGACATTTAAATAATTGTATAATAAAACAACAACAGCATAAATGGGAAAATATATGTAATTAAAAAAAAATAAAGTAAAAATATTAAGAAAGAAAGTTGTAATTTTATGAGAATCACAACATAACATTGCAAGGAAAAATGATTTCCATCATATTGTCGTAAATTTTGGGGGAAAAAAGGTTGTGGATGTGCTTAACTCTACAAGAATAAAGTCAAAATATGATGGGAATAAAGTCATAAATTACAATAGGGACATTTAAATAATTGTATAATTAAAACAACGGTGTGAATGGGAAAATATATGTAATTTTAAAAGAACAAAGTAAAAATATTAAGAAAGAAAGTTGTAATTCTATGAGAATCACAACAAAATATTGCAAGGAAAAATTATTTCCATAATATAATTTTAATTTTTTGGGTAAAAAAGGTAATGTGCTAGGATATTTGGAATGCTCTCAGAATGTAGTCGGAATTTTTAGAATGGACTTGGAATATCCAGGAATAATTCAGTAATTGCAATTCAGAAAGTATTCCGGCATTCATTTTAGTAGCATGAAATTGAAATTTGAGAGAAAAAACTTCATTATTTTTTAGAGTTGCAATATTATCAGACAGGGCTGCACGGTGGAAGAGTGGTTAGCACGCAGACCTCGCAGCTAGGAGACCAGGGTTCAATCCCACCCTCGGCCATCTCTGTGTGGAGTTTGCATTTTCTCCCACATTATTCCAAAAACATGCGAGGTTAATTGGCGACTCCAAATTGTCCATAGGTATGAATGTGAGTGTGAATGGTTGTTTGTCTATATGTGCCCTGTGATTGGCTGGCCACCAGTCCATTATAAGACAAAAAAAGAAAACAAAATCAAGTTAAATTTTTTGGGGAAGATTAGGTTGGAGAAAAGGTTACAATATTATGGGAATAAAGTCGAAATAGTATGAGAATAAAGTCATGATATTACAAAAAGAAAATTTCCTATTATTCTAGAAGAAAGTTTCAATATTGGGAAAATGTTTAAAAAAAAAAAGCAAAAATGGGGAAAAAAAAGAAAGAAATCGAAACTAATAATGGATTTTTCCACCACAGTATATGACAGAGCTGAGATATTTTTTTCTTAAAATATATATAACTTTTTAGCATATCTACATGTGTTGCTTTGCAAAATATCAAAGTGGAAAAGTTGCATCCTTTCATTTTTCACTATGTGGCCTCGCATTTGAACACCCCTGCCCTAATAAAGTAATCCACCTCTTAGTACCACCATAATATACAAAAACGCAATATTACAAGGCGTCGTGACAAATATGAGACAAATCTGAAATCTGATTGGTTAAAGGAACAGTCCCATTACTAATATTAGGTAACATGGGCCAGCATTCCTGATGGACTTTATTTACTGGACACAAATACTAGAATTGAAGTCGTGAAAAGTCCAGGGTGTACCCCACCTCTTGCTCGAAGACAGCTGGGATAGGCTCCAGCACGACCGCGACCCTGGTGAGGATAAGCGGTAGAAAATGAATGAATGAATGGATGTCTATTGGTCATTGATCACACCACTGAACCCCAGCCTTGACCTGTTAATCATGCTGTGTGTAACTTCGAGTATTCTTCCGTGGTATGTTCAAGGACAAGTGTTAAGTGCATATTGTGAATGCATTGACGGGTGCGGAGAGAAAAGCAGCCCGAGATGGAGTGCGTGTCCTTGTTATGTGAAAGACCGGTGTCTTTCTCATAACACACAAACACTTTCCAAGCACCTTGCCTCATCCCTCAATGGGCGAAAAAGTGGATTTCACACGCCGGCTGGTGGTTTAGCGTCACAATGTGCAACACTTTTCTTTGCTGCTTTGTCAGAACAATAATGGATGCTTGTCTGCACAGTTGAGACGTGTGTGTAGTTTTGTACCTGGCTGTGTACTCCACAAGAACACATTATACACGTGCAATAACACCCTGGGGTAAACATTAAAAACAAACAACAAATCCTGCACATTATTTTCCAGTAATAGAAGACTGTGTCTCATTTATGGACCTATTTGACCTCCTTTTTCAGCCCTTTGTATTCAGTTGTGGACTTCTACAGAGCAGCAACACACAGTAACTAGCAAAGACTAGATCTTCCAGAATCTGTGCCTATTTCTGCTGTATTTCTTTGGATTTTGTGCTTCCCGTGACAATGGTCTCAGGGCTCTACATTAAAAACAAAAATGACTTGCCCATGGGGAATCCTTAAGGTGAGAACTACTTGCCCGAACTTGCCCCATGTAAAATGAAAAGACTGCCACTTCTAGGCACTTTGCCTTTTATAAGTTGTGCACCACAATGAAACATTATTGAATAGACACATTTGTGTACTAGTAAAGTGTTTTGAATCCAGAAAAAAATGCTCAATGGTCAAACAATAATTTGTGAAGCAAAGGTGAGAAAAATACACAGAGAAATGGAAGCGCTAGATTTTGTAGCTTGTGCAAAATCAGCACTTGGTATTGGATCTAATCGGTGGTGTTTCATTGTGACCACTTCAAATTGTCACAGCAATGTGATTCACTCACCTGTGCCATCATTTGATTTGCTGCCGCTAATAAAATACTTGTTTAGGAGGCACTGGTTCATCACTTTTTGCTGTTTTCCTTCACAAGTTGTTGAAGAATTAGACCATGTTGGCAGGGACGCCATGATAGATGTTTTCCTAGTCAAACCATTGCTGATTGGTTGATCGCGAACAAGAACGGGTGTGGGTAAAACGCGGACTGTGGACTGCAGACCGCAGTCTAAATAAACAATTCTGATTGGTCCATTTCAAGATTTGCAAGGATTGTCGAGCCCTGGGTCTGTTTTAATTTAGTCCACCCACGCCCCGCCTCCAAGCACGCCCACTGTGGTTGTTCACACACCCAAGCGAGCAGAAGTGTGCTAGGTGTGGTGCTGAACCCAGTTGATAAACAGTATAGGATAATAAACGGCAATTTATCTTTTTAAAATGTCCACTTTTAACATAAAGTCATATGTGTTAGATCCGGAAGACCGGACGAGAAAAGAGGTTATTGCTATACCTTTAGCATTTTAGCGTTTTCTACAGCGTCGGTAACCTGTAATTTGGTCATTACACATTTTTTATGATGGACTACCAGTGCTTACAAAACTTGGGTCTGCACACTCTATAATGCTACACAGACAACTGCTTTTGTTCCGTGACTTACACCAATAAACACAGTTAGGACACTGATAAATTATTACTTACTGCTTGCTCTTCGGACTCCACATGACCAAGAAACGTTGGAACGTCAAGCTTCGGAAACAGTTTGTTGGCTAGTCCAGCTGCATACTGGCCCATGTTCACAAAACAGTCCGGTGTGAAATGTTGACAGATTAAAATACAAAAGAAGCAGGGGGAAGCAGAGCTTTGGGGAGGGTAGAGGGTGTATCTGGCTTACAGCCATGCCCATATAAGGAAGCCTGTGCCTCTGTGACATCACAAAAGTACAATGTTACCACGCCCTCTGAAACCAAGCGTTTTGAGCCATTCCAAACTTCTTTCAGAGAGAATACAAGGTCAGAAAAAAAAATCATGATAGGTGCCTTTTAACATGACATGGTGGTAGGACTGAGGTTGTAGAATCAGGTCCTGATGGTTGCTGGTTCAATCCTCAGTCGGTTGAATGGGTTTAAACCACTTTCTCAGCATTCATACTCCGTTTCAGTTGTGGATTCACATACAATTTGTCTAGAAATTGCCAAACATTCCAGGCTTTAGGGTTGAAGTGTGCACCTGTATGGTACAATTACGCCCTGAGTCATCTGCGGGGCTTGATGAAGTGGGTTGTTGGTTGCCTGAGTGAAATGATCAATCAATTCACTGTCCTGACTTTACTCAACAACAAACCAGTCAGACAAATCATTTTCATTCAATGCAAGTCCCTGCTTCTCTGATATCACGCAGCTGTCAGGATTACCTTGTTTTCCAGTCACCACACAGATGTCTGATGCGCTTTGTCGGCACAATGTGTATTCCCGCAGTCATGGAAGAAATGAGTAGACCAGCCTTGTTTCTTCAGTTTTGTGTTCATTTTAATGCCTGATGCAACTAAAACTACATTTGTTTGGACAAATCTAATAATGAGCTGCATGGCGGAGAAGTGGTTAGGGCGCAGGCCTCAGAGCTAGAGACCCGAGTTTGATTCCACCCTCGGGTATCTCTTTGTGGAGTTTGCATGTTCTCCCCGTGCATGTGTGGGTTTTCTCCGTGGACTCCGGTTTCCTCCAACATTCCAAAAACATGCTAGATTAATTGGCTGAAGACAGCTGGGATAGGTTCCAACGTCCCTGTGACCCTCGTGAGGATAAGCGGTAGAAAATTAATGAATGAAAATATAATAATGACAGCAAAAATTTTATTAAACCAGTACTTATCAAATAGTGGGGAGGGCGGGTGGCCCTACCAACATGTACAAATTTATAGTACTCAACATGTAATTTTATTCTGGAATATGCTCTCCTTTGTTGCATTTTCCTGGTTTCATTTTTAGGTTCAGCCTGTACAGTACAGATAAATGAAGAAATATTGTCAGTTTCTCTAGTAGTACAAATCGAGGGGGCGGGAAAAAATGTCTGTCCCTTAGGGAGTTCATGACAGAAAATAATTGAGAAGCACTGGATTAAATTCCCATGAGCTATTTTTTCTGGCAAATAAACAAATGTATCTTTAGTTATACCAGACAGTAAACTGCACAAGAAATGAAATACTCTTGTCATCACTTTCCATTTTCCTAGCGATGGTTTTCATTTGACCTCAAGGCATCCTTGAAGGCACCACAACACAACACGCAGATATCATGTCATAATTTAGCGGGTAGGCAGGTATCAAAGTATATCCAGCCCCGTGAGGTGTGGCCCCAAAGATTGGTTATGCTCTAGGACTGGCCCTGATGAGCTTATTGGATCAAAACTCTCCTTGAGGTTGACCCAAAATGTGCAAAAATCTGAGGGTGGCGATCATTGTCACATGATCAAACTATGGATGGAGAAAATGACTACAGTACATGGATTTACTATTGGTACTGTCTTAGGGACTTATTCAAGACAATGCATGATATTCTGTATATGGAAGTCTCTGCCTAATATGATATTGTCAGGTTCAAACTCCAGTGACACTTTTAAAAACACTTAAATACAGAAATACAGAAGAGACAGAAAACAATATTCAAAGTTAGAGTGAAACCACATACCCAGTGACATGCCGCTCCACTCTGAATATGCAGTTCACACTCCTCTCTTTTTATTCTCTTTTCGGGGGTCCCTACTACATGGTCGTGCAACTCTAAGGTGGGGGAGGGGGGGGGGGAAGGCAGTTGCACAAGCTGTATTTGTTTGTCTATGTGTGTGTTCTTATCTTGACACATTCTTGCAGGATTATCATGAACATCTGCAGGGTTTGAGGCCCTTCTCAATCCCACTGACATATGTACCTTCCATAGAGGAAGCAGAGTCTGAGGACACATATGTGGACAGTGCCATCATCGTGGCTGAGGTATCTGGGGTGGTTAAAACGCTCCTCAGTGGCAAAGCTCCGGGGGTGGACGAGTTCCGTGGAGAATTCCTCAAGGCTCTGGATGTTGAGGGACTGTCTTGGCTGACACGTCTCTTCAACATTGCATGGAAGTCAGGAACAGTACCTTTGGAGTGGCAGACTGGGGTGGTGGTCCCCCTTTTCAAGAAGGGTGACCGGAGGGTGTGTTCCAACTACAGGGGGATCACACTCCTCAGCCTCCCTGGGAAAGTGCTGGGTGCTGGAGAGAAAGGTACGACCGTTGGTCCAACCTTTGTTGCAAGAGGTCCAATGCGGTTTTTGTCCTGGTCGTGGAACACTGGACCAGCTCTACACCCTCACGAGGGTGCTTGAGGGTGCATGGGAGTTTGCCCAACCAGTCTACATGTGCTTTGTGCGAGCTTGGTCATCCAGAGACGCTCAGAGTAGAGCCGCTACTCCTTCACATTGCCAGTTGAGGTGGCTCGGGCATCTAGTCCGGATGACTTCCTGGTGTTCTGGGCATGCCCAACCGGGAGAAGGCCCTCAGACACGCTGGAGGGATTACATGTGTCTCAGAGGTAGCCTGAGAAAATCTTCACCATAACCCGGAAAAGCAGAAGAAAAGTTTATTTAAGTTTTATTTTATTGGCCCAAAAGAAATAAAACAAAAAAAAGAACTCATAGGTAAAATATGAAAAACTGGTAATATTGTGAGAATCATGTTGTTTATTAAGAGGAAATATAACGTCATTTTAATGGCATGATGTTGAAAAATAAAAAAGACGTTTTTAAGTTAACAAAGAACATAATGTTGCAAATTTAAAAAAATAGGTTGTGGAAAAAGTTATATTTTGGAAACCAAGTCATAATTACTAGAAGAACATTTACAAGGAGAAAGCTGAAATAGTTGGTTAGTTAAATACAAAACATATATGTATTTTAATTTGACTATTTAGTTAAGTTTATTCTACCCGAATTTTTTTTCAATACTATTAGGAAAAATATTGTCATTTATGTAGAATAAAGTTGAATTATTGACTTGAATTATATATATAAAAAATGTTTTCAAACAAAATATATAAACGTAGGGTGGCACGGCGGTCGTGTCGTTACCGCGCAGACCTCACAGCTAGGAGACCAGGGTTCAATTCCACCCATCTCTGTGTGGAGTTTGCATGTTCTCCCCGTGCATGCGTGAGTTTTCTCCGTGTACTCCGGTTTCCTACCACATTCCAAAAACATGCTAGGTTAATTGGCCACTCCAAATTGTCCATAGGTATGAATGTGAGTGTGAATGGTTGTTTGTCTATATGTGCCCTGTGATTGGCTGGCCACCAGTCCAGGGTGTACCCCGCCTCTTGCCCGAAGACGGCTAGTGAGTATAAGCATCAGAAAATGAATGAATGAATCTCAGATACCTTGACAGTCAAAATGGGACTTGCAAGATTTCTTGTATTGCGAAAAACTTGCACTAATATTCTTGGCAATGAGAAGTCACGGCGAGTATCTTGGAAGTCAAAAGTTTCCTCTCATCTTCCAATGCTTGAAAAAAAAAATCAGCTGTCTATATGTGCCCTGTGATTGGCTGGCGCCCAGTCCAGGGTGTACCCTGCCTCTCACCCAAAGACAGCTGGGATAGGCTCCAGCACCCCTGCAGCCTCCCCTCGTGAGGATAAAGCGGTAGAAAATGAATGAATGAATGAATATATAAACGTAGTAATTTTTGTAAAATTAGGTTGGGAAAAAAGTTCTAATATTATGAGAATAAAGAAAAAATATTCGTAAAGAAAATTCATTCATTCATTCATTTTCTACCGCTTTTCCTCACGAGGGTTGCGGGGGTGCTGGAGCCTATCCCAGCTGTCTTCGGGCGAGAGGTGGAGTACACCCTGGACTGGTCGCCAGCCAATCACAGGGCACATATAGACAAACAACCATTCACACTCACATTCATACCTATGGACAATTTGGAGTCTCCAATTAACCTAGCATGTTTTTGGAATGTGGGAGGAAACCGGAGTACCCGGAGGAAACCCACGCATGCACGGGGAGAACATGTAAACTCCGAAGGTGGAATTGAACCCTGGTCTCCTAGCTGTGAGGTCTGCGCGCTAACCACTAGACCGCCGTGCCGCCGCAAAGAAAATTACAAAATTAAAAAAAATGTCAAATTGGGTAAAAAGAGCAGAGTGAAGTTGATACTAATAATAATGAAAAAATTACAAAAATTAAAATTAAAATAATTTTAATAATTTTAATTTTTAATATTTTTTTATTAAAATAAAAATTAACGTTTTTATTTTTTCTTGTAATATATATCTATAACTTTTTAGAATATCTGCATGTGTTGTTTAAAAAGTGGCAGAGCTGCAGCCTTTCATTTTCATGTGTCCTCTGCTGAAACCAGAAATGTCTCCTTCTCCCATGAAGTAAACAAGCCCTGACTTTAAAAGCATCGAAAGGACATTTTAACGCTAAAGACAGGTTGTGCTTGCTGCCGCTGTTCATCCTCACCATAAACTCGTTATGCAAATTAAACAAGCTCATCAACTGGGAATGCGTCTGCATATATGTCGTTTGTCTGCATGACATTTGCAACGTGCTTTTACTCTTTAGGACGCACATTTACGTTCTTTGCAAAGCGCGGTGGCAGGCAGGCGGGCGGCAGAACTGGGGGGGGCGTCCCCTGGGTGAAAACTTTCTGGGTTACAGCGTGAGTCAGGCAGGAAGCGTCCCTCGTGTGGAGACCTTCAAATCCCTGTTATCATTAATAAAGCCCCCCACCCAAGGGGGCATCCACTCGCCCACCTGCCACCCTCTCTAATTAACTCACTAATTGACTCATTTAAATCTGCCTAATTATTTTTATCAATTACATTCAATTGCGCTGATTGCACGTTTCCCGTTCAGAGTGAAGGGCGGCGACTTGGCGTACGAGAAAAAGAGCGAGACAAGCGAGGAATAAACGTGTTTGGGAGTAATAACGACTAATGCGTGGACTAATTACTCCAGTCAATTGATCGTTTTGTCTTAATTGATTTAAGCTCGTTAGAAGGGTACGCCGCCAGCTTCATCAGATGGCTTTGAGCTCTTTATCTCGATGACAGTAATTGGAGGTGAATGTTCTCATTTCTTCACGTTCTTTCGCTTAACGGGGCTGGAAAGATATCCGTTATAATTAACGACAACTCCTGCAAATCTGCCAATTGGAAGAAGAAATTTAGCTGAGAGCTTTTCTGGATGAAGGACAGAGACAGAGTTTATTTTTAGAGAAATTAATTGTGATCATAGAACACGGGAAGTGGTTTTCCGGGAAAATATGGTTTGTTATTGCACATTATTCGATTTTATTTGATGATAATGAATAATAATTATAATTATGCAATACAATACATATGTATTTCTAATCACACTGACATGCTTGCTTATGCTCTGCTCAAGGCTTGTGGCCTCCTGTTTCCAAAGCAAGTCCTCCATATGCTTATCACCTTATTCAAAAAGCCTTGGGTGGCAAGGCATGTGAGTCTGCCCTTCAACGTCTCTGTCCCTCACCGGAGAAAGAGATTACCCCAACCCTTGCGTATGTGGTTTCTTATATGAACTAACAATTTACCATGAATAGTCAGACATTGCCAGTAGAAGCTGTCTGTTCCATTCAAGTTGTATTAAAAGAGACCTATTATGCGCACGCACCAGCAAATACAAAGAGACGGTGTGAACATTGCTAGGTTAATTGGCGACTCCAAATTGTCCATATGTATGAATTTAAGTGTGAATGGTTGTTTGTCTATATGTGCCCTGTGATTGGCTGGCGACCAGTCTAGGGTGTACCCCGCCTTATGCCCGAAGACAGCTGGGATAGGCTCCAGCACCCCCCCGCGACCCTTGTGAGGAAAAGCGGTAGAAAATGAATGAATGAATGATTCGGTTGAGCTGGTTTCATAATTGTACCTTTTGAGTGTTAAGTTGGTGTGTGAACATTGAAAGGGTGAAGGAAAATACATTTCTGGGGATTTGATGTTTGCTAAATACAAGGATGAAGAGTCTTGAACCAGTCATGATGTGCTATATATATCACTATATTGACACTTACTATGGTACCCATTATGTCATTGGATGCTCATATATTTAAAAAAAAAAACCCCAAAACCTTAAACTGTATAATGGAAAACAGGAAGTGACAAATGTAACAGTTACTGATTGTAAAGTGACCTCCACCCTGTACTTAGGACACCCTGGGTCTAAAACACATTTGTGTGTGTAGATGAGTTGTCTTATCTGAGAAACACCGACTCTCAAAAAATCGGGATCACTTTCTGCTCCAAAAAATAACAACAAAACACAAAAACAAACACGTATCCCGATGAGAGGAAGTCATTTCAGTAGAAATTGTGTGTGTATTGTCGACTTATCCTATCAACATGTTGAAATCTATTCAACATCTGAGGATCGAATCAGCAACCATCAGGTTAGGAGATGACGACTCTAGCAGAGTAAACAGAATGTTACATGTCATTCATTCATTCATTTTTCCTCACAAGGGTAGCGGGGTCAAGTGTCTTCGGGCGAGAGGCGGGGTACACCCTGGACTGGTGGCCAGCCAATCACAGGGCACATATAGACAAACAACCATTCACACTCACATTCATACCTATGGACAATTTGGAGTGGCCAATTAACCTAGCATGTTTTTGGAATGTGGGAGGAAACCGGAGTACCCGGAGAAAACCCACGCATGCACGGGGAGAACATGCAAACCCCACACAGAGATGGCCGAGGGTGGAATTGAACCCTGGTCTCCTAGCTGTGAAGTCTGCGCGCTAACCTCTAGACCGCCGTGCAGCCAACAAAAATAGGGGGACTCTAATGGCTGAATTTAAGGGGTTCATGTTCACGACCAGGCTGCACGGTGCCGTCATCTTCATAAAAAACAAAGTCATGCATAAAATATCAATAACTTCTTAGCATATCTACATGTGCTGATTTACAAAATATCAAAGGGGCAAAGTTGTATCCTTCCATTTTTTACTATGTGGCCCTTGTTATAAAATGTTTATACACCCGTAAACTATACCAACTTTCCATAATGGGGGGGCCGCAGAGAGAGGTCCAGATTTCAAACGGTTCTGTAACTCGACTACGGTCCGGTCCTGATTCTCCACCAGATTGCCATCCTTCCTATTTAGCTCTGCCATTTATTTCCTGAAATGGATCTTTGAGAGGGCTGAGAGTATTGCGGAATTTCACATCCAAGATGATGCGGTCAGTGTGCGCGTGCATGTGTGTGTGTGTGTGTGTGTGTGTGTATGTAGGTGTGTGTGTTGGTGTGTGAGAGAGAGACTTCCTGCCCATCCAGCCATGGAGTCTGATGCACAAGAAGATATGCCTCTGCAGGGAATGGCTGCTACTGTGTGTGTGTGTGTGTGTGTGTGTGTGTGTGTATGAAACTTCACTATCTAGCATTAAATCCTCCTTGAGTCTCTTGACTGACACACACACACACACACACACACACACATGAAGTCCCACTTTTAAAGTTTGATATTGGCTGCTGAAGGCTTCAAACTTTAACAGTAAACTTGAAAAGTGTGCAAAGAAAAGTTGGATGCATACTGCGACTCTTGGTAAAGAGGACAAAGTGTTTGTCATTGCAGTCATTTGTTGTGAAAAAAATTGTGAAAAAATGTATTTCTATCTGTGATTAAATGTCTTTAATTCTGAGTTAAATATGTAAAAAAAATGTGATTAATCACGATCAAATATTTTAATCGATTGAAAGCCCTAATAATAATGCATACAAGACAATATTTGTTGGTGCCTTTCAAAACCAACAAATTACCTTACATGCAATAAAATAAGCACAACAGAGCATCCACAATAAAAAAAATCAAAAGAATAGTCAGATATTTAACACAAAAATCAGAGACACAAGTGTGGTGTGTTTTTAGTTGGGATGTCAAGTAGTCAGCTGTCCAGTGGCCGTTAGATCCAAAGTCTGGGTGCCGAATTTTAAAGCGAAAAGTAACAGGCCGGATTCACTGCTCAAAATCACACAAATCACACTGAATTTGCACATTTCCTCGTTAAATACAGAGCGGGAAACTAAGATGAGGCTTTGTGTGTGTTTGTGGTGGTGGGGGCTGTGGGTTGGATAGGTGCTTGTCACTGCCGTCCTTCTACAGAGAGGAAAATCCAATGCCAGCGTGTTTTCTTCAATAGCTAGATCTAAGATGAGATATATTTTCATGCTCTGCTGTGTGTGCTTTATAAACACGTGAAAAGTAAGACCACAAATGGTTCTGAGTTTCATAAAAGAATAAATCAATGAGACGTATTTAACTAATTATGTTGAGGACCAATACAAATGTAACTCTGGCCAAACTCATTTCGGCCACCCTTGAAGTCGATCAGTAAGTCACGAGTTGTGGCAACCAAACAGCAACACAAATCAACAAGCGACATGACAAATAATAAGCAGTATAACACATCAGCGTGCTTGTGTTGTTTATGACAACACTAATTATAAACGTGACTTGTGGCAAAAACTGTTCAGTGATGAATGAAAACATTATATAATATGCTTGGACAATGGTAATGGTAATGGTTTTATTTCATTTGAACATGCATCAGATTACAATTGAGTGCATCCCATAATCAGTTCACAGTTCCACATGTCCAAAAGGAGTAGGAAGAAGCAAAGCTTATTAAATCTTACCCCTCCATCTGGTACTTTTACAATCAGTAACTGTTACATTTGTTCACTTCCTGCTTTCCATAATACAGTTTAAGGTTGTTTTTTTTTAAATAATGTACCTCGTACAAGGTGATATGAGCATCCAATGACATAATGGGTACCATAGTAAGATCATATTTCTCCTCTCTTGTGGAGAAGTATTGGATGACATTTTTAGCTAATTGGTTATTTTTAGCCTTATGCATTATTTTAGCTGTTTGAAAATAAATATTTAGAAATAAGGAGTTAGTATGTTCTCTGTAGGCAGCATGATGAATTATCCTTACTGACCTTTTTTGCAGTACATTTAGCGAGTGAAGATTGCTTTTATAGTTATTAGCCCATATTTCCACACAATAAGTAAGATATGGTAGAACCAGAGAGCAATAAAGAGTGTGGAGTGATTTCTGATTGAGAACAAATTTTGCTTTGTTCAATACTGAAATATTTCTGGCCACCTTATGTTGTATATTTGTAATATGAGGTTTCCAGCTCATAATTTCATCTATTGTGATCCCCAGAAATTTATTTTCATTTACCCTTTCATTTACCCTTTACCCGCGTCCTTTCTGCTGTTACCAAACAGCATGATTTTAGTTTTACTTAGGTTCAAGGACAATCTTTTATCATCAAACCATCTTTTTAGTGTGACCATTTCTTCTCTGACCTTTCTAATGATTTCGTCTGTATTCCCTCCAGAACAAAAAGCAGTGGTATCATCCGCAAATAATACCAGCTTTAAGTGTTTTGTAACTTTGGAGATATCATTAATATACAAGTTGAACAGTTTTGGCCCCAGTATTGACCCCTGGGGAACTCCGCACATAATATATGAACTATAATAAAAATATAATGAAAATACATCCGTCCTAGAATTTTGTTAACAAGAAGCGGAAATAAGGTCCTGAAAGACGCATATATCATTTTACTGCCAGAGGGCGGATGTGAATACGACTCGTGCGTGGTATTTACACCATGAGCAATGTCATCCAACACCTTCAGCTAGAAAAGGCTGCCTTGAATTTTCCAGCAGCGAGTTGCACTTGTGTGATATTCATATTGCAGGTCTCAAAGGGTTACTCCCAATATCAAATATTAATTCAGTCAGTTCAGAAATGGGCTGATTTGAATATTGACTGCATGTTGAAAAGACAACAATAATCCTTTTAAACCAACATCAGCAGCTTTTCCCTTGCTCTATCCAACACACACACACACACACATCCAAGCAAGGTCTCGCGGGAGAGACTGGGTCCAGGTATGCTACTTTAATCATCCGACATGACGGGTGCTGTGAGACAACACAAACTGAAAATCCCTGCAGCAGCGAGCCTGCGGCGCTACAAGCTAGCGGCCGAGGCTGATCTTGATTCAGCTCCTGTTTATTGAAATCCACAGAGACGGTCACCTTCATCTCTGCAGGCAACACCGCAGCCTCGTCTACACTACAAAAGAGCCCGCTGGAGGAGTATGTTGAATAAACCAACGTGCGCCATGCTCAGGAATCTAGTTATCCGCCGTCCAGCCCTCAGAGGAGCACCGCACCTGCAAAAAAAACGCTGAGGGAGGAGTGCGAGGACAAAAAAAAGCCTTTCTTTGGACAAATTAATTAAAAAGTTTGATGGGGATTCGCACCACTCGATTGTTTGTCGAGTTCTTGGAGGATGCTTTGTTAGGAAATGTTTGCTATGAACCAAGCAGAAGAAAATCTTCTTGTGTGTTCAGTCCGGCCCTTTTAGCAGGGCGTCTTCCAATGTGAAATCACTATCTGAGTCCAAAGGTCAGTTCAGCAATTGATTCTATTTGGAGTGAAAGCCAGCAATAGCGATGCAAGCGCTGGAGAGAACGGTCAGCCACCCAGCCAGTCCAAGCGGTCTCCTTTTCCTCATATGCTTTCTGTGGAGCTGGCCCCAATGATCAGGGCGTTTATGAGTTTATTGATAAGATCCAGGACATACTAAGATGAGATGTCATGTGATTGTGTTATCTCTCTGCAGTAGTCATGCAGAACAGAGTGGAAAATGTTCCATTCCTAACTTGGTTTGTGAATGATAGGCCGATGGTAACTGGTTTGACAAGCAGGCATTGATAGCCATGATACGACTAGCGACTAGCGACTAGCGACCGGCATAACGACTGCGACACATGCATCTGGTTCCAATCATGACCAATCGTCAACAATTCGTGCATATAAATAGCTGCCCCTCCTCCATAGCCCCTTTACCTCAAGGTTTTCCCCAAGGTTCGGTGCTTGGTCCTCTTCTCTTCATCCTCTACATCCTTCCACTTGGCAATATCATCCTTCGACATGGCCTCAATTTCCACAGCTACGCCGATGATATTCAACTATACATTTCCACCACCTCCATCAACGCCAACATCCACTCCACCCTCACTAACTGCTTAGCTGATATAAAAACTTAGATGGAACAAAATTTTCTTAAACTTAACAGTGACAAAACTGATATTATCATCATCGGTCCCAAAAACATCACAACACCCACCCATAACTTCTATCTTCAATTTGACAGCGCCACCCTCACTCCATCCCCATTCATCCGCAACCTTGGTATCCTCCTGGACCCCACCCCTTCATTTGAACCCCACATCAAACAGTTAACCCGGACTGCATTTTTCCATCTTAAGAACATAGCCCGACTCCGTCCATCACTTACATTCTCTGCCGCTGAATCCCTGATCCATGCATTCATCACAACCAGAATAAACTACTGCAACAGTATTCTCTACGGTATACCTTCCAAAACCCTCAACAAACTACAATATATTCAGAACCTCCTCACCTCCACCCGCTCCCGTGAACACATTACCCCTGTCATCCAAAACCTCCACTGGCTTCCCGTCCCCCAACGCATTCACTTCAAAGTTCTTCTCATAACCTACAAACCCTCCACAATCTGACCCCCCCATATCTCACAGACCTCCTCCATCCACACAATCCCCCGCGTCCCCTTCGCTCCTCAGACTCCAACCTCCTGGCACTCCCCTGTAAGACCAAGCTCCGAACCTGGGGAGACAGAGCCTTCTCCATCGCTGCCCCCACCCTCTGGAACTCTTTGCCCCATTCACTCCGTGCTTGCCCTGACCTTCCCAGTTTAATAAAACAACTAAAAAGCCACCTTTTTAAATCTGTTTTTAATGTCTAACTTTTTATACCTGACTGCTGTGCCCCGCCCCGCTTTTACTCATGTTTTAACTGTGTATTAACCAATCAATGTTGTATTTTAATGTATCTTTTACTCTGTTTACTTGTTTTTATTCAACTCCATTCTTCTGTAAAGTGTCTGAGTATTTTGAAAAGCGCTATACAAATAAAATGTATTATTATTATTATTATTATTATTATTATTATTATTATTATTATTATTATTATTATTATTATTATTATTATTATTATTATTATTATTATTATTATTATTATTATTATTATTATTATTATTATTATTATTATTATCTCTTCATTCCACAGTTTCACTTCCAATGAGAATAAACAAATTAAATATTTTTGTGAAAAAACTAAATCATATCACAAAACCCCTTAAAATGTCCTGAGAACAGTTCAAATAATTTGCTAGCCCGCAAAAAATAGTTATAGAGCGCTATACTTGTATGTGTGTGTGTTATATGAAGGAATGAGTGTGTGCCGAGGTGCCTGGGATGCTTCAGCAGCAGGCATGATGATGATGATGATGATGATGATGATGATGATGATGACGATGACGAGGAGGTGGACGGTGTCCTCTTCCTCCACTAGGGTCACAAGCAACAGCAGCAGTCTCTCACATCCAAATCCAGGAAAGCAGCATAGCGCCATGCGGTGATGGATTGAACATTATTCTAATGAATACAGACCCACCATCCACCAGTAGGAGCCTGGACATTGTGTATGTATATTCGTGCACCGCATATGCACATTAGCATATAACATCATAAAATCTTTCCTCTCCCGACCCTCATTGGAAGCTATAGGAAGCGGTTATCTCTGCAAAAGGAGGATCTACTAAATATCGATGTCATTTTTTTTCTTGGGGTGCCCAAATTCATGCACCTGCCTACTTTAGTTTAAATAATTATTGCACACTTTCTGTGAATCCTATAAACCTATAAACTATAAACCTCATTTCAATTCTAATCTATCAGTGTGCTATATGATATATTTACCTGGAATGCTTGATCCCAACAACCAATACATAAAGTAAAGTAGTAGTGGGAGAACGTTAAATGGTGTGTTCAATGGCCGTCAAAAAAGTGGGGCAGATTACTGCTCACAACAAAAACATACAAAAAATGTGGGATTTCTAACTCTTTTCTAAAATAACAATAGTCCATATTCTCCAAATTGTAAGAATGCCACTTTTATACAATCTTTATCTTTATTTCATAATATAAAATTAAAGTCTACAGCAACAAAAGTAACCATTGAATCGTATTGAATCATATTGCATCAAATCTTATGGTATCATTTGTACACTGTATCCAATATTCCTGTTTTTAAAATATTTATTCATTCATTCATTTTCTACCGTTTATCCTCACGAGGGTCGCGGGTATGCTGGAGCTTATCCCAGCTGTCTTGGGGGAGAGGTGGTGTACACCCTGGACTGGTGGCCAGCCAATCACAGGGCACATATAGACAAACAACCATTCACACTCACATTCATACCTATGGACAATTTGGAGTGGCCAATTAACCTAGCGTGTTTTTGGAATGTGGGAGGAAACCAGAGTACCCGCAGAGAACGTGCAAACTCCACACAGAGATGCCTGAGAGTGGAATCGAACTTGCGCGCTAACCAGTCGACCACCGTGCAGTTGTTTCTAAAAGATATAATTTTTTAATCATATCATAACCCATGTGGTGGCACGGCGGTCGAGTGGTTAGCACGCAGACCTCACAGCTAGGGGACCCGAGTTCGATTCCACAAATTGTCCATAGGTATGAATGTGAGTGTGAATGGTTGTTTGTCTATATGTGCAATGTGATTGGCTGGTCACCAGTCCAGGGTGTACACCACCTCTCCCCCAAGACAGCTGGGATAGGCTCCAGAACCCCTCGCGACCCTTGTGAGGAAAAAGCGGTAGAAAATGAATGAATCATAACCCATGTAGGAATATGGACATTGAAGAGATTTACATGCCTATTCCTAACATGTGTGACCTGAAGAGTGGAAATATTCCCAGTGGTTTGCCATCATTAACACTACAAAAAAGGGAAAAAGATGGCAGCCATTAATTTACCGAGTTTACCATGTGTTGGCATGAAATGGTTTCATTGGAGGACATCATAACCATAAACTGGTTGGCTGTCAGCTGTTCTTTATTGACACTTGGGTTTTCAAATAAGCACATTATTCGATCCGGCCCTTTAAAAGAATGAACATCCATCCACACAGATTATTTTATTCTAACAGCTGTGAAATGAATGAGTGCAGGAGTCTCAAGGACAGTTTACAATTTCATTCAAACCAACGCCAGCACTGAGGAGAGCGACTAGCGGCCAACAAAAGTTCAATTAAGTCGTCTGAGGTAGAAAACCACATTGCAATACTTCGTCTAAAACAGAAAATATTGGATTCCTGACATCATACACACAAATAGATAGTATTTAAGAAGGAAACGGTAAGTATGGAAGCCACTTGTCTTCCTTGATAGACACGCACTCATCAGTGTAATTAGTGCAGCCTCAGCGGGTGTCGCACACAAACAGGCGCGTCTGCCTTTAAATATGGATGCCATTACTGCTGGCGTCACGCTCATTGGTCACAGGTGTTTTCTCCAAATGAAAAGCATTCATCCCGACTGCAAGTCAAGATGCAGTAAAAACTCTCTGGCTGCAGGCAGGAGATGCGGAAGTGCCTCCGATTTCTTATTCCTTCCAAGCGGGTCCGGCAAAAACGATATAAGTCATAAAGATACACATAATCAAAGTGTGGGGCTGCACGGCGAACAAGTGTTTAGAGCGCATGCCTTGCAGCTAGGAGACCCCTGTTCAATTCCACCCTCTGCCATCTCTGTGTGGAGTTTGCATGTTCTCCCCGTGCATGCGTGGGTTTTCTCCGGGTACTCCCGGTTTCCTCCCACATTCCAAAAACATGCTAGGTTAATTAGCGACTCCAAATTGTCCATAGGTATGAATGTGAGTGTGAATGGTTGTTTGTCTATATGTGCCCTGTGATTGGCTGGCGACCAGTCCAGGCTGAAGGTTTTTAGCATGCTCAAAACATTCAGACTGACCACAATAATGCGCTAGGATATTTGGAATGCTCTCAGAATGTAGTCAGGATTTTTAGAATGAACTTCGAATATCCGGGAATAATTCAGTAATTGTAATTCAGAAAGCATTCTGGCTGATAGTGACAAAACAAAAAAGTAATTTTAGTAGCATAAAATTGAAATTCGAGAGAAAAAACTTTGTTATTTTTTAAAGTTGCAATATTAAAAGACATGGCTGCACGGCGGAGGAGTGGTTCACACGCAGACCTCGCAGCTAGGAGACCAGGGTTCAATTCCACCCTCGGCTATCTCTGTGTGGAGTTTGCATGTTCTCCCCGTGCATGTGTGGGTTTTCTCTGGGTACTCCGGTTTCCTCCCACATTCCAAAAACATGCTAGGTTAATTAGCGACTCCAAATTGTCCATAGGTATGAATGTGAGTGTGAATGGTTGTTTGTCTATATGTGCCCTGTGATTGGCTGGCCACCAGTCCAGGGTGTACCCCGCCTCTTGCCCAAAGACAGCTGGGATAAGCTCCAGCACCCCCGCGACCCTCGTGAGGAAAAAGCGGTAGAAAATGAATGAATGAATGAATGGCTGCACGGTGGTGGAGTGGTTAACGCGCAGACCTCGCAGCGAGGAGACCAGGGTTCAATTTTCTCCCCGTTTGCATGTTCTCCCCGTGCATGTGTGGGTTTTCTCCGGGTATTCCGGTTTCCTCCCACATTCCAAAACCATGCTAGGTTAATTAGCGACTCCAAATTGTCCATAGGTATGAATGTGAGTGTGAATGGTTGTTTGTCTATATGTGCCCTGTGATTGGCTGGCCACCATCCAAAAGATGGCCGAGGGTGGATTTGAACCCTGGTCTCCTATGTTTCCTTTTGACGTCAAGCAAAAGCAATTCTTTTTCACGCTGCGTGCTGTCATGAAGAGCGCCCCCCCAGGGTGCCACGATGCATGCCAGCCCACCAATCCCATCCGTGAGCGGCAGGATGAAGACCAGCAGCTTTTCCAGCGCTTGAGAGGGGCGATGGACTCCACCCAAGAATAAAAAGTGGGAGATATTTAGCTGCTGGGTAAATAGGCCGAGTGAAAGCAGTGTTTGATGTCGGTGCTGCCGGCATGGCAAAGCGAGGGGCTCTAATCCTCCACTGGGATTGGGGCGGAAACAAAGTAGACCAGGAAGGGGCTTAAGGGGAGTGGACCGTAAAAGGTAATCAGCGCTAGATGGAGGCGCTAGCAGGCTACGCTGACAAAAACAAACCTTTCAAGAAGGATGACCTTTCCTAAGCGAAGAGTTGACATGTACAGCGTCCGAACACAAGACGTGTTTGGCTCGTGGGTGGAAATTCATTCATTCATTCATTCATTTTCTACCGCTTATTCCTCACGAGGGTCACGGGGGTGCTGGAGCCTATCCCAGCTGTCTTCGGGCGAGAGGCGGGGTACACCCTGGACTGGTCGCCAGCCAATCACAGGGCACATATAGACAAACAACCATTCACACTCACATTCATACCTATGGACAATTTGGAGTGGCCAATTAACCTAGCATGTTTTTGGAATGTGGGAGGAAACCGGAGTACCCGGAGAAAACCCACGCATGCACGGGGAGAACATGCAAACTCCACACAGAGATGGCCGAGGATGGAATTGAACCCTGGTCTCTTAGTTGTGAGTTTTTCATTAGTATTCTTATTATCTTTATTTGGATTCTATTTTTACAAAGATAGTAATTTTTGTTTTTTATTTATTCATTTATGCTTAAAAAATAATTTATATATTAATGTATTTTGTATAATTGCGTTTCTGCACTTTATTTGTATTTATTTTATTATTTTTTTTAAAGTAGTGTTTTTGCTAATTTTGCTAACATTTTGTGTGAGTTTCATTTGGATTCCCACATAGCCCGTGTGGTGCAGTTACATTGTGCGTTCCACATGTGTTACTTACTATTTTTGGTTGCACCGTGAGTTAGGTCATTTGGTGCATATTGGGTATAATCTGGAATAAAAAGCAACAAGGAGACAGTTTAGCGTTTTGGTTTGCCAGCAGCATGAAGTGTTGATTACGAGCTCAGTGTTCTGCCTTTTGTTGCTTCATCCGTCATGACGATGAAATGCTGTGTCACATTTATGGCAGCTTTCCCGCAATATGAAACACTTGTTGCATGATGAGGTATCATTTTTCTTCAGCAGTGGGCTCAAAATACACATTTATACAAATGAAAAAAAACTCTAAATGTGTCTTAACTGCACGGGCCGGGCTCTGAGAAACACTTTGGATATGGTTTTTAAGTTTTGTATTACACTGTTGAATGTTTCTATCACAGATTGTCATACACGAGGGATGGCAAGGAAAGAAGGATGGATGCACTTCCTAAGTCTTAGACGTCATTTCACTTCTTCTCTTTCTGTCTTTTCACTTTGGATGAAGTGATTGCATGTTTCCTTCAGCTGGGATTCATTTTGGATGAGTTCTGGTTGTCTTTCTGGCCATAAAAGAAGCACTCAGTGTGACACTGCCGCCCCCTGTTGGTCATCCCAGGACACACATACGACAAAAAGCGCTCTTTAGTCTATAACGGTGATTTTCAACCACTTAGCCATAATTTTACTCATAATTTTACAAGTTCTTTCTCATGATACAGCAGCTTTTTTTCTAGTTATAATACGACTTTTACCTTGTAATATTTTTACTGTTTTTTTGTTATTTTTTGCTATTGTATTTTTAATTTTGATTTTATTCCCATATATGGGAATAAATTTATTTATTATGATATATTTATTTATTTATTTATTTATTTATTTACATGCAAATATTATAATATTTGCACTTATTCACATTATAACTTTTAAGAATTACAACTTCATTGGTAGTTTCATAATATGATGACTTTAAAAATAATGTTTTTTTTTTAATTCATATTTTAAATTATTTTTCTTGAATGTTTACATTTGGACCAATAAAAAAACAGCAGCAGGCTACAAATGACCTCCACCCTGTTACTCATTACTCATTAATTATAACGTATTACTTATTACTTATGAATTATAATCCTTATTACTTATTAATTATAATACTTATTACTCATTAATTACTCATAATTTTACAAGTTCTTTCTCATGATACAGCAGCTTTTTTCTAGTTATAATACGACTTTTACCTTGTAATATTTTTACCGTTATTTTTTTGTTATTTTTTGCTATTGTATTTTTAATTTTGATTTTATTCCCATATATGTAAGTAAATGTATTTATTATTATTTATTATTATATAAATTATTTAGTATTATTTATTTATTTATATACAAATATTAGAATATTTGCACTTATTCCCATTATGACTTTTAAGAATTACAACTTCATTGGTAGTTTCATATTATGATGACTTGTGGTTATTTTTTGCTATTGTATTTTTAATTTTGATTTTATTCCCATATATGTATGTATTTCTTATTATTATTTATTATTTATATATTATTTAGTACTATTTATTAATGTATATGCAAATATTATAATATTTGCACTTATTCACATTATAACTTTTAAGAATTACAACTTCATTGGTAGTTTCATAATATGATGACTTTAAAAATAATGTTTTTTTATTCATATTTAAAATTATTTTTCTTGATTTTTTAAATTTGAACCAATAAAAAAACAAATGACCTCCACCCTGTACTTAGGACACCCTGGGTGTAAAACACATTTGTGTGTGTAGATTCATTCATTCATTCATTTTCTACCGCTTATTCCTCACGAGGGTCGCGGGGGGTGCTGGAGCCTATCCCAGCTGTCTTCGGGCGTAAGGCGGGGTACACCCTGGACTGGTCGCCAGCCAATCACAGGGCACATATAGACAAACAACCATTCACACTCACATTCATACCTATGGACAATTTGGAGTGGCCAATTAACCTAGCATGTTTTTGGAATGTGGGAGGAAACCGGAGTACCCGGAGAAAACCCACGCATGCACGGGGAGAACATGCAAACTCCACACAGAGATGCCCGAGGGTGGAATTGAACCCTGGTCTCCTAGCTGTGAGGTCTGTGCGCTAACCCCTAGACCACCGTGCCGCCCTTGTGTGTGTAGATGAGTTGTCTTATCTGAGAAACACCGGCTATCATAAAATCGGGATGACTTTTTTTAAATCGCAACGAGTTTTAAACATTATTAAATAAAGGCAAAAAACTCAAATAAAAAAGTTCTAAACTGCAGTAGGCTTACAAAAATATTTGGTTATAAAAAAAACTTATAATGTCATAAGTGCATCATTAATGTAGTCATATTACTTTTGGGAACATCCCCAAACCATTCACTAAAATGTGGCTATAGCAACATGAATAATAATAATAAAGAATAATAAAGATAATAAAGAATAATGATGAGAAAAACAGGAGGAAAATGAGCTGTATTTAGTGTGTAGTCACCTAACAACAACATTTTATACCGTCTGTTTTTAAAAATGGACATGAAACGCCTGCAAGGAAACCATAGAGTCATTAGCCTATAGACACGTCTCTCTGTGTCACACTTCACATTCACTTCCAGGTAATTACCAAGTGTACCAATGTGTTTTTTTTTCTATTTAAAACATAAACTAAATAAAGGCACATTCAGATGTAATTACCGGTACTTATTTCAGGCAAACAAATGTGTTTCAAAATGATCACGTTTGCTTCAAGAATTCCACATATTGATGTTTGAACATTGACGTAAGTCAGACATGTGACACAATGTATAAACCTTAGTCTCCATCTGTCCTTCATGTTCTTCCTTAGATTTTTTGGTAAGACAGCCCATAATAGTATTTTGTTGCAGAGTGCTACCTCACTGTTCATTCGCACTTTAGCTTTTTTTAAACAGTGTTTTTACATACATTGTATTCTGTGTCCTTGTGGTGTATGAGACAGACCTCTCTGTGTTTTGTTGTATATGTCTGTTATTGTTAACTACTGCTATCATTAGAAGATGATCAACAGTCCTGATTGACCAAAGGATAACCCACTCATTGTATACTGTGTTCCAGTTGGCTGTAGACCAGGGGTCTCAAACACGCGGCCCGTGGGCCAAATGTGGCCCGCAGGACACTAGTTTGAGGCCCCCGCCTTGACATGAAAGTTTAATGGTAGTGCGGCCCGCGCAAGTTTGATATGGATGCTGTATGGTATCATGTACCCAGAAAAAAATATTACGTTTGATTAATGTTCATGTTAAAGGTTAAATAACTGTTAATAGTTATCCTCCCTATCCGTGTGGAAGTGGTAAGTTTTTGGCTATTTAAGTTTAAAGGAAATAACTTGAAGACTACCGTTTAGGTCGCTAGCTCTCTAGTTTGCGAGTTAGCATGTGTCTCAAGACCCTGCAGTTGCACAATATGTTGTAAATAAAAAGAGTATAAATGTGACTATAGTCGTGTTTTGTCATGTCTACAGGGCTCTAATAATGCTTTGTTCATTTTAATCTGTCTACCCACCAACTATATGTGGTTTCTTAAGTTTTTATTATTTGCCGTTTTATTATTATCATTATTATATTTATTTATTACTGATTGATTGATTTTCTTTATTCTTGATTTGTTTATTTATGTGTCATCTTATTTTGTGCAGAAAAATAAAAATTAAAATATTTGAGAACAGTGGAATGTTTTATCAGAGCTTTTATTGTAGAAAATCGGAACCAAAGCACTGAAAAAGTTTGTATATTTTTCTGTTTTTAATAAATGCGTTTTTTGTTTTTGTTTTTTTAAAACCTGATGCGGCCCAGCCTTGCCCAGACCCTAGCTCCAGTGCCCCCCAGGTAAATTGAGTTTGAGACCCCTGCTGTAGACTATTGTCACCTTCTTCATCTCCGTAATCCACCATTGCAATATTTTGTGTTTGTTAGCGATCATAGTTGTATGATCTTCAGTCAACAAGTACAAAAATATTACAAAAGGAGTCATATGTTTTAACAAGGAAACAAAAACGCTACATGGTGAAAAGTCCCTCCTGCACTATAAGTGCTACATGCTGTCTGCATGCTCCCAAATTGGTACTGAGACGGTACTCATGCACAAATTTTGCCCACACTCGCAAGGTTGGGACCAGTGCTTTATAGCCGCTGCCTGATGGATGATCAAAACGCGAGCCTCAAACTCACCACACTGCCAAGTGGGCCCAAATGTTGCACAAATCTAAAGTAACAATCTTTTTAAAACGCCACTCAGGTGAGACATTTTGAGACACATTTTGTAGGGTGCAGAACTTATATAACTCTCACAAAGACTGGAAGTCCCACACACGGCAGACATGTTTGTTCCGGATGCTGCAGCTGGGGCAGAGCTGACCGGTGGAGAGGATCGGCATTTTAAAGCAAGTATTGGCCGATGTTGATACTGTCTTTTTTCCCTGATATTAGCTGATACAGATCTGTGGCGGATCAATCAGAGCACCCCAACTATTTCTAATAATAATATTAATACATTAAGTAAATTATATAAAATAATAAACAAAACAGGGCAGCACGGTGGTTAACATGCAGACCTCACAACTAGGAGACCAGGGTTCAATTCCACTCTCGGCCATCTCTGTGTGGAGTTTGCATGTTCTCCCCGTGCATGTGTGGGTTTTCTCCGGGTACTCCGGTTTCCTCCCACATTCCAAAAACATGCTAGGTTAATTGGCGACTCCAAATTGTCCATAAGTATGAATGTGAGTGTGAATGGTTGTTTGTCTATATGTGCCCTGTGATTGGCTGGCCACCAGTCCAGGGTGTACCCCGCCTCTCGCCTGAAGACAGCTGGGATAGGCTCCAGCACCCCCGCGACCCTCGTGAGGAAAAAGCGGTAGAAAATGAATGAATGAATAAACAAAACAATACACTGTAACTATATTATTATTAGTAGTAGTAAAAACATACAATTAGAATATACATACAAGTATATTTCAAATAGTATTACAATCATAAAATAAAATACACGTCTTATCCAATCTTCCGTGGGTGACATAAAATGATATGGCGGTCCAAATCCGGTCCCTGGACCTTGAGTTTGACACCCGGGCTTTCAACTTTTAAGATTTATCGAGTCAACAAGGAACGGACTGCTCCAAAAAACACACACAAAAAAAAACACAAAAACAATCACGAATCCCGATGAGAGGAAGTCATTTTAGTAGAAATTGTGTGTGTACTGTCGACTTATCCTACAAACATGTTAAAATCTATTCAACATCTGAGGATCGAATCAGCAACCAGTTCTTTCTCATGATACAGCAGCTTTTTTTCTAGTTAAAATACGACTTTTACCTTGTAATATTTTTACAGTTTTTTTGGCTATTGTATTTTTAATTTTGATTTTATTCCCATAATATTTGCACTTATTCACATTATGGTAATGGTAATGGTTTTATTTCATTTGAACATGCATCAGATTACAATTGAGTGCATCCCATAATCAGTTCACAGTTCCACATGTCCAAAAGGAGTAGGAAGAAGCAAAGCTTATTAAATCCTACCCCTCCATCTGGTACTTTTACAATCAGTAACTGTTACATTTGTTCACTTCCTGTTTTCCATAATACTGTTTAAGGTTTTTTTGTTTGTTTTTTGTTTTTTTTAATAATGTACCTAGTACCAAAGTACGAGGTGATAATTTATAACTATTATATATTAATTAATTTATTTTATATTATATATACTATATATATATATATATATATATATATATATATATATATATATATATATATATATATATATATATATATATATATATATATACATATTATATATATTTATATATATTAATTTATAACTAACATTATAACTTATTCACATTATAACTTTTAAGAATTACAACTTCATTGGTAGTTTCATAATATGATGACTTTAAAAAAAAAATTTTTAATTCATATTTTAAATTATTTTTCTTGAATTTTTAAATTTGGACCAATAAAAAAACAAATGACCTCCACCCTGTACTTACCCTGTACTGGGCCTAAAACACGTTTGTGTGTGTAGATGAGTTGTCTTATCTGAGAAACACCGGCTATCATAAAATCGGGATCACTTTCTGCTCCAAAAATATAACGACAAAACACAAAAACAAACACGTATCCCGACGAGAGGAAGTCATTTTCAGTAGAAATTGTGTGTGTATTGTCGACTTATCCTATAAACATGTTGAAATCTAGTCAACATCTGAGGATCGAATCAGCAACCATCAGGTTAGGAGATGACGACTCTAGCAGAGTAAACAGAATGTTACATGTCATGTTAAATGTTAAATGCATTCCCACCAATAGGTACAGCTATAATTGTAAAACTATAAAAAAATTGTTTTTTGTAAACATTTTTGTCTCTCTAGAATGGATGACTTGGATTAAAATGATTTTTTTATGAGAGTCGGACCTTCTGGAACAAATTCCAATGTATTCTTATTGCTGGTGGATGCAAATGTGTGGTCTTAGAATATGAATAGGAACACTGTGTGCATGCAAACACGGTCAGTGTTCACTCTTGGCAGCTCTCCACTCCTCATCACCTCATCAACCGCTCTCTTCCTGCTTCTCCTCATCTTCATCCCTCCCGCCCGGCTTTCGCCATCCCAATTTTCTTTGCTTGCATCCGCAGAGATTTGCTCCCGCGAGGAAGGCGGCAGGTAATCCCAGGAAGTGTTTTTTTGGAGAAGCGGCATGCTTGGAGACAGATAAACACCTTCTCCTGTGACGCTTCTTCATCCTTTCCTGCTAATAGAAAGCATTCAACTCAGAAACACACTCACTGTTTATCATCTTCCTAGTCCCTAATGTGTGTGTGTGTGTGTGTGTGTGTGTGTGTGTGTGTGCGGTACAATGTTGCATGGTGTTTTATTTCACATTTATTTGTGAAAAACCCAACTTTTCCAAATATCCCCAAAACAATGGATTGAAATGGCTTCACAATTTTTGTCTTGAAATGGGCAATTTGTGGGCCATGGGTGTTGTTTTTGTTTTTTTTAACCTTCCTCTTGTGTTAGCTTTCTGGTATCATCTCTTATGTTAACGGGTCGGTTTTGACCCATGTATTAAATCAGCTATAAAATACACTAAAAACAATAAGTTACCATCAAATTTGCTTCTCATGTCTTGGTTACCTTCTTAGGCTTCCTCATCCATGAAAATGTTGCTTTTAATACTTTTGATATGGACATGTAGGCCTTTTTTTGTCACTATACCCCTCAATTTTAATTTCCAAAAATGGTCAAATGAACCTCAAAAGAATCATATTAATAAATTGAAGGTTCTTTTGCTACCTGGCTATTACTGAGGGATATAGAACATATCTCTTAAATCAATTATTTTTATTTATTTTCTCATTTTAGTATTAATCACTAAAGAAACATCTATGGTGTTGGGGTGAATTTTGACCCATATATATTCATGTCAAGAAAAGGTAGAAAAAGTGATTGTTTTCAGCAACAGAACTTTAGTATAAAGTGAAATGAAAAAGCAGAACAGGTCCAGATCTTGGTTCACTGTACTTCTTGCCATTCTTTCCATGATCCAAATTGTAAATGTGAAATCAGCCAATCAAATGAGTGAATTCACCTCACATGTCTGGACATTGTTTTTCTGCTGGTATATTGGAAAAGCGGTCAAAATGAGAATCCCCTGAAGCTTACATGATGAGAAGAGGAGCTGGTTGTCATTGTGTTGGCTAATTGTACACTTATGATTTCAGTTTTGGCTCAAAGTATTGCTTTATAGTCATATTATTATAACCGGGTCGAAACCGACCCTAACAATACAGTGGTCATAATTTCAACCAGACCATTTTAAAATGTAGTAAAAATGATTTTTTTGGTTTTATTTTGTTGAAATAGAGTTTCCTGACAAAGTCAAAAAGCCTTGATGCAATAAACAAATGTTATGTGATTCTTTTTATGCATTAAAATGTAAAACAGGTCGGTGCCGACCCTAACACAAGAGGAGGGTTAATGGCCATCTGCACATCAATTAAACAGGAAAAACAAAAAAACTGCACAAAAAGTAATCCCTCGTTGTAAAATATAGTTAGTTATATTATAAAGTCAATGAGTAAATAACCCTTAAAGGTAGGGATATTTATAACATGTCTTGAAATATCATTTAAAATCTCAGTGTACTGAGTACAAATGTTGGGACAAAATCAGAGGAGAATATTATCAACAAGCTAGCAGGAGGGAGTCAGCTTTGTGTAAAAAAAAATATGACATTCAGAAGTTGCAAATAATTATTAAACAGAATTATTGAAGAAAACACCAAAATGACGAGGGACATTATTATTAGGCCCCCTTAGAGTTCCACATGTCCAAAAGGAGTAGGAAGAAGCAAAGCTTATTAAATCCTACCCCTCCATCTGGTACTTTTACAATCAGTAACTGTTACATTTGTTCACTTCCTGCTTTCCATAAAGCATCAAGCTAGCAAGAGGGAGTCAGCTATGTGTAAAAAAAAAAAAAAACATTTGCTGGAGGTCGCAGATTGTGGACCCCCCCCAAAAAAAGGACGCTCTACACCATTGATGGGCATCTCCAGGAAGTGTGTGACAGTACACTGCAAAAAAGGCCTAGCCAAATATACGCTAAAAAGTATACAATAAAATCTGTCCATGCAGAGATCATATAATTTTGTAGAAATTAGTGGGATCAAAAAACCTGGATTCAAGATTTTTATTCAATTTAATTGCATTTGCAAAAATTAATATGCAGAATCCTGAAACTGACATCTTACAAGTCGGCCCAAAAAGTCTTGTGGTTCCAGGACCTATTAAAATCCCACGCGGTCATTTGATAAGATGGTAAATGGTCTTATTAGCTAAATATTATAAACAAAATAACTTATTTTGAGAGTTATTTGCTCCATTTTAGCATTTCTGAACTAAACTAGACAAAAGTTTGTTTTGAAATGAAGGGTATATATTGCAGTGTAGTAGACTTGGAACAGCTCGACAATGTCAAAATGTGTGCATTCAGGAACTAAGTACACACAGAAGTATTCAGACGAGTAGTAGGAGAGGAGAGGAGGTGAGTTTGGGAGAAGATTAGATCAGGATGGAAGGAGGCGACAAAGCCTGGCTAGAAAATTGGAGGTAGAGAAGGGTCATGTAGACGAAGAGGAGCAGAAGAGAGGAACTTGGAAGCTTTGGAATTGGTCTGTGAAGACGAGAGGGAATGAGATTGTGGGAGTAGGAAGAGCAAGAAGATGAAAATGGAAAGAGGAAGATAAGGGAAGTGGAGGAGACCAGGTGATGGACACTGAACACCCTCGATAGTCACCATTTTGGCTATGTAGCAGATAATAAAAATCCTGTAAATCCAAGCAAATAAAAGGTGATGATGCAACTCCACGGTAAAAGAGAGCACATTTGGTATTAAGCCGAAAAAACGTCCACAAGCTGGAAGTGCATTTTATAAGAACTCGGCCTGCATCTTTCCCATTGAAATACATGTGCAGCAGAAACCAGGAAGCGAAAAGGCAAAGGAACTTACATCTTCAAAGGAATTGAGCGCATACAGTTTTAGTCATGACACCAATTGTACTGCGGAAATACAGCTGAAGGGAGTCGTGGTGGGGTGGCATGCATATCTCTGGTAGCGTACTCTTCTGGGGGCCGGGTCAAATGTGGAAGCGGGCCGTGTCCGACCCCCGGGCCTTGATTTGGGGACGCCTGGTGTAAATAGTTCATAATGTTATCTTTGTAATTTAAAAAAAAAAAGTAAAACAAATGGAGGTAGAGTGGTTAGCACACAGACCTCACAGCTAGGAGACAATCAGTAACTGTTACATTTGTTCACTTCCTGCTTTCCATAATACAGTGTATATTTTTTTTGTAACATCCAGCAATGTTTTGTATTGTATATTCATAACAATGTATGCACCCTTGCATGTCTACTGGACCAGGATGTGCACAAACAAAAAATGTACTTCGTCGTGCCATTTGCATCAAGTAATCGGCGCAAAGTGTCCAAACAATCCACTGGAATGTATTAATAATAATAATAATAATAATTGGCGCCAGCCCAGTGAACTCTTAGCATGTTTTTGGAATGTAGGAGGAAACCGGATTACCCGGGGAAAACCCACGCATGCACGGGGAGAACATGCAAACTCCACACAGAGATGTGAATGTGTTTATAGTTTGACTTTATTCTCATAAAAATAAAAAAAAAACGTTATAAATACCAGTATATTGTATATTCATAACAATGTATGCACCCTTGCATTGTCTACTGGACCAGGAAGTGCACAGTATACTTATTGTAGTGTACTGATGGAGCACGTTACTGTGTCATGTGACAGTAAAGAGTCGACACACACATGTACTGGTCTGACCCTTGACCCCAGCTGTTTTGTTAGCGCTCCGCTATTGTTGCGTGTTTACCGGGGGATCATTAAACGCTGACTGCTCAGGTGGAGTAAAGAAATACAAAAGAGGCGCTGAAAGAAGTCGCTGCCATGCATTATGCATGAGAGCGCACGTGGGAGGGGGCGAGATCTGCGGCAAGCGCCAGCCTAAAGTCACACTTTCATATCACTTTAAATCCTAAATGAATGCATAATGCATGAGGAAATGGGACTCTGCTTTCACGTCACGTCTCTTGGCGACAGTCAGACATCGTTTGTACGTTCATTTGCATTTGAAACACATTTAGAGGCCATGCCAAAGCAATATGTCGACATGATCATAATACAATGAACATACATTTGTTGTTGGTCGTCCAACTTTGTGGAAGAACATGACTTCACTCGTGTGCGTAGTCTTACAGGGCGCTTTATTAGGTACTGCCGGCCCGACCCAAAGTGGCGAGATTCTCAGCGAGATTATATGTAGCACCCAACCTTCACCCGCAATTTGCAGTGTTTTTACTGTTGTTCTTGTAGAACTTTATTCTGACCTGAACACACCGGATGGATGGATGGATGGATCGATGGCTCAAGCCTGGCTCCCGTATAATTAATTCATTCATTTTCTACCGCTTATCCTCACGAGGGTCGCAGGGGGTGCTGGAGCCTATCCCAGCTGTCTTTGGGCGAGAGGCGGGGTACACCCTGGACTGGTCGCCAGCCCACGCATGCACGGCGAGAACATGCAAACTCCACACAGAGATGGCCGAGGGTGGAATTGAACCCTGGTTTCCTAGCTATGAGGTCTGCCGCCCCTCCCGTATAATAATAAATAATATATAATAATGTGCAGAATAAATAAATGACATCAAATATGAACAACAATGTACAGCGTAAACAGTAATTTGTAAATTTCAAGAAAATTTGCAAGAAGAAAATTTAAATAGTTGGGGGGAAAAATTTTAGTGGCATGAAGTTGAAATATTAACTTAAAAAGATTATTAATTCATATATTTTTAAGGCGAGGTATTACTGTATGTCAGGGGTGTCCAAAGTTTTTTTTTATTGGCCAGTGGCACAAAATATACACAAAATATCATTTAACGAGGAAAAAGTTCAATTCAGCAGTAATTTAAAATTAAAAATAATTATTCAAACACAAGAAATCTAAATATTAAGAGAAAAAAAGTTGTTTTTACAGTTGTAATATTGGGAAAAACAAACAAAACCAAATAAAGCAAGTTTGGGGAAATCTGAAAAAGGTGCAATATTGTTGGAATAGCGTCATCATTTCAAGAAAATTAACAAGAAGAAAATTTAAATAATTGGGGGAAAAAAACAACATAATAATTTGAAAAAAACGGTATAGTTGCTATTTATATATTTATATATGATGAGGAAAAATAATGTCATTTTAGTGGCATGAAGTTGAAATATTAAATTAAAAAGATGTTGTTTTTTAAGTAAAGTAAATATTTTAATTTTTACAAAATTAGATTGTGAAAAACCTATGTTATGGGAATAAAGTCATGTGAGAATATGACAAACTTCTTTCAGGGCTCACTTCCAAATACACAAACCTCATTATTCGAAACGTTGGAATGGTTTAACACGAGAATACAACATTCTAACTACATTTATAGGCCAGAAAACTGAAAAAAGCATCATAGGTCATACACTGTATGCAATTTGACTGCAGGCAGAAGAAACAGTTCTTGTGGGAGTCGAACTGGTGTGAATGAAGCAGGCAAACAAAGAATACATTTCAATGAAATTGAATATTATAAATGTTTTGGAAAAGGGGGTAAGTGGAACTAAATATTGCAATAAAACAATTTATTTAACAGAAAACCACAGCTTGCATGTTGCTGGGTATAAGTTTTTTGGGGGAAAAAGGAAACAAAATAAACTCTGTGAAAAAATACTGACCTGTAAAGGCCGGAAAACAACAATATTTCATATTGGTGATTCCTCAAAGTAGAAAAAAATATCTGTTTGTAATCGAGGTGCTGGAATTATTCTAGTAATTGCTGCAGCCCACAAGTGTTGTAAAATACTAAAAATGAAATATTTAAGATGAAAGATGAAAATATTTAAAATGAGCTGGAAACCTCATATTACAAATATACAACATAAGGTGGCCAGAAATATTTCAATATTGAACAAAGCAAAATTTGTTTTGATCAGAAATCACTCCACACTCTTTATTGCTCTCTGGTTCTACCATATCTTACTTATTGTGTGGAAATATGGGCTAATAACTATAAAAGCAATCTTCACTCGCTTACTGTACTGCAAAAAAGGTCAGTAAGGATAATTCATAATGCCGCCTACAGAGAACATACTAACTCTAAAATTCTAAAATCACAAATACTTCAACTTGCTGATATAGTTCATCTTCAAACAGCTAAAATAATGCATAAGGCTAAAAATAACCAATTAGCTAAAAATGTCATCCAATACTTCTCTACAAGAGAGGAGAAATATGATCTCAGGGAAGAAGTACATTTGAAACACTTCTATGCTAGGACTACGTTAAAAAGCCATAGCATTTCAGTATGTGGAATCAAACTATGGAATGGATTGAGTAAGGAAATCAAACAATGCACAACGATGAGCCAATTCAAGAAACAATACAAGCAGTTGATGTTTGCTAAATACAAGGATGAAGAGTCTTGAACCAGTCATGATGTGCTATATATATCACTATATTGACACTTACTATGGTACACATTATGGCATTGGATGCTCATATCACCTTGTACTTCGGTACGAGGTACATTATTGAAAAAAAAAAAACAACCTTAAACTGTATTATGGAAAGCAGGAAGTGAACAAATGTAACAGTTACTGATTGTAAAAGTACCAGATGGAGGGGTAGGATTTAATAAGCTTTGCTTCTTCCTACTCCTTTTGGACATGTGGAACTGTGAACTGATTATGGGATGCACTCAATTGTAATCTGATGCATGTTCAAATGAAATAAAACCATTACCATTACCATAAGTGACAATGTTTCATCCTTTCATTCTTCACTATGGAAAAAAACTTCAGTCCCCCCCCAGTGTACAGTATACAGTAGGTGTACAGTATACACAGCTCTACTCTAGCCACACAATACAAAAATAAATAAATGTAAATTTTTGGTTGACCCTGTTTATGTATCAGTATGTGTATTATTACATGATGCTGTACATGAGTGGTATGGTTGTCCCTCCAAGACATCACTAATTATGCAGCGCTTCTTCCTGTGTTTCTACCTGCAGCCAAGACATCGTCAGAGCAAAGCTGAGCTTTCGTCTGGCTTCTATAATGAGGGCATCCATTCCCTGTGACCCTGTCCTGCACCCCCTCGCTTCTCTATGGGACGTCCTTGCTTTGAATCATGGAGGAAACCTAGCAAGATTGTTCATGCGCAGCAACATGCGGCCTGGGTAAAAAGTAGCATGTGAGTGTCGCTGTGTGTTTAAGTACTATGTTGGACAGACCATCACCATCACCACGGTGATAGATTGCTTGGAGGAGCCCTGAATCTGTGCCGGGAGGGTGTCACTGTAGTCGTCTATATAAATGACACCATGGGGGCCTTTTAAAGAATTTGCCTGGAGACATGTGCCTTCTGTCCACACAACAGTAACCCTTTGGTACCAGGTGGAATGCTAACCCGGGAAAAGCATTATCGCATTCCCTCGCTGATTCAGTGCGCTTCCACTAGATGGCAGAAGGTGCGCCATGAACCCTGTGTAGCCGCCTCTTTCACGCGGACATCGGAATAAGTCTTGGCTTGGTGGCGTCCTGTGAGATTGTTCTCAAATATGTGTCTTGGCTCGGTGAAGGCTGGGAAAGACTGCTTTAGAGACCCTGCAGCTTCGTCCCGCCTCCTCCTCCTCCTCCTCTCCTCTCGGAGACAGAGTGAAGAAGCAGGAGGTGAAAGCTTCATTAAAAATGAAAGAGGTCATTATAAGGATGGAGATGTAGACGCCTAATGGCCAAAAGCAGAAAGCTTGACACTCACTGCCTCCTTCTTGTCAGAACACACACTGCTGATTGCGTAAATGGCTCCTTGTCACTCAAACACATTCAGCCGAGGTCTACTGAGTGCTTTTCTGGATTCTTCCATTTCCAGCTAATAGAACTGTTGTTACCTTTTGTAATTAATGTAGAGTGAGGAGTGGCTGAAGTAATGCATCGCCCTGTTTCATGCTGACAAAGTCTTAATTTTAGGACAATATCATCATTATGATGAAAAATAATATGGTATAAATATGAAATCTTATAAATAATCACTTTAGTAGCATGAAGTTGAAAGAAGTTATAATATTATGTGAAACAAACAGAAAAAGATCTCAGAAAAATCTCAGAAATCTCAGAAAATCTCAGAAAATTAAACCTACAGAAATTGGAAAAACATTTATTATATATAATAATATTATGTAATATTGTATAATAATAATTTAATATTATATAATTTATATATTGTATCATGTAATATTTATTGACATTTATTATGGAAAAATTCCAAAATTGAAATGAAAAAAACAATTTTTGAGAATAAAATCGAAATATTAACAGAAAAACATAACTAATGAGGACACATCATTTTTATGAGAATAATGTAATGTTAAAAGGGAAAATAATGTCAAATAGTAAATATTAAATATTTTTATATTTTAAAGAAAACAAGACAAAAGATGAAATTAGAATTTTGGGACAATTGGGATGAGTAAATAGTATTATGGTACAATGGCATAATAAGAAAATTGACATGAAGAAAGTTGAAATGGTAAAATATTTTTTTAAGTCATCAAATGGAAAGAAACAACTGTAATTTTATGAGAATAAAGTCAAAATATTTAGAGAAAAATTATATTCTTCTAATAAGAAAGAATCTTAATTTTACGAGAATGAGCTTGTAATATATAAGGAAAAATAATGTCAGTTCAGTAGCATAGAGTTGCAACAATAAAAAAATATAACGTTTTTGTCCTAGTATTATGAGGAACAAACACATACAGAAAATGTTGTAAAAAAAATAGATTGCGGAAAAAACTCTAATGGTATCAGAATAAAGTAAAAATGTTGTGGGAATAAAGTCATAATTACAAGAAGAAAAAGAACGTTGAAATACTTACAGATTTAACAAAAGAACAACAGCATAAATTGAACAAACTGCTGTAGTTTTACAAGAATAAAGTCAAAATACGAAGAGAAAAATGATACTGTAATGAGAAAAAAGAAAAAAATGAATAGAATAAAATTGAAATATTAAACAAAAAACATTTTCACTTTTCAAGTTGTAATCTTATGAGAATAACATAAAACTGTAACCTCAAAAGTTATATTATGGGATTAAAATCATATTACGAGAACATAATATACAAATATTATTTAAAGAAGAATGTCAAAAAAATTTGGAAAATTAAATTAAGCTAAAACAGCAAAAATGTGAAATGCAAAAGAGACAAGTTAAGGGTAAAGTTAAATATTTAAATGCTAATATGGTTTTTCACTTACAGTACATGACAAAGATGACATGTTCTTGGCATACAGTATCTAAATGTGTTGCTTCACAAAATATCAAAGTTCTCCTTCCATCCTTTCATTTTTCACAAGATCATCATGGTTAGAAAATCATTTGGACACCTCTGGTGTAGTTGAAGTACTTTTCTTTTTTTTTTTAACAGCGTATCTTAATATTTCCTCCTCCTCCTCGCTGACCTCCCTGCCAGTTGTCAGCCAGCTGGCTGGCTCGCCAACTCTAATGAAAATCCTTTACACCTTATTAAGCAGGACTAATGAAGCGCCCTGCTACACTCACTCAGCGTATCCAAATCTCAGGTGGCTGTGTGGCGTGTGAGTTTCGTGATTAGAAGGCTTCCCGCGCACATTTTCTCACAAAGTGTCTGCCAACGTCAAAGAAGTGATGCGCGTCCAGCTCGTCCTCCTACACGCTGCAACATGTCACTCAGTCCGTGAGATGCCTTCTGCGGGTTGGACATCTGTGACAGTCAACATCGTCACAAACGTCACACCGACGTTTAACATCCTTCAGCTTGTAAAATCTGGCGACGAAGCACCAAAATGTGACTCAAAAGTTATTAAAAAATGTGTTAGCTCACCACGCCTTGTTTCTGCAAGCATCAAAAAGTCCTAATTTTTTTGACAATAGCATCATTATGATGAAAAATAATATGGTATAAATATGAAATCTTACAGATAATCACTTTAGTAGCATGAAGTTGAAAGAAGTTATAATATTATGTGAAACAAACAAAACATGGAAAAAACCACGGAAAAAAATCTCAGAAAATCTCAGAAAATCTCAGAAAATCTCAGAAAATCTCAGAAAATCTCAGAAAATCTCAGAAAATCTCGGAAAATCTCAGGAAATCTCAGAAAATCTTGGAAAATCTCAGAAAATCTCAAAAAATTAAAACTACAGAAATTCAAAACACATTTATTATATATAATACCAATATTATGTAATATTGTATAATAATAATTTACTGTGATATAATTTATATATTGTATCATGTAATATTTATTTACATTTATTATGGAAAAATTCCAAAATTGAAATGAAAAAAATAATTTGTGAGAATAAAGTTGAAATATTAACAGAAAAACATAACTAATGAGGGCACGTAATTTTTATGAGAATAATGTAATGTTAAAAGGGAAAATAAGGACATTTTAGCAGCATAAATATTAAATATTTTTATATTTTAAAGTTAATTTTACATGACTTTACACTACCCAATGTAGAAGACAGAAAAAGAGAAAATAAGCAATGTAAGAGACTGTTGGCTGGGACACGAGATGATGTCAATCTCAGAAAATTAAAACTACAGAAATTGAAAAAACACTATTATTATATATAATAACAATAAGATGTCATTGGCTAATTTTCATCTTATATGCATGCGATGTTGTAACAGATACAAATAAACCCAATCACTTCATTAAAATAAAAATGATTTTACATCTGTAACTTCACTCTGAGCAACATTTGTGTAGCAATATAGAGTGTGCATACAGTGTCTTACCTGCATGCTTTTGAATTACAAGCTCACCCATGTCCGAAGTCGCTAATAACCTTTTCCGCCACAATTGGTGGATTGACCTGAGTTTTTTTTACTATACAGGTAGTAAAAAAAAACAAATAGACAGCTTCTTCCCAAGAGCCATTACCACCCTGAACTCAGACATACAACAAGCCCAGTCATTAGCATAATGCAAATGTGCAATATTTGGATCACTGCCTCTGTTACTACCTCGAAAACATACATTTATTTAAGAACTCAATACACTCAATATAATACACTCATGTGACTTTTACTCATCTGTATACACCAGTCATTATTTGCACTATGACCCATTGATCATTGCACTAAAATTAAAATATCTGCTCCTGTATATGCTCCTGTGCAATATTATGTGTATATTTTGGATATCTTGTATATATCTTGTTAAAGTGTCTTTTTTACTCTACTTTTTGTATACTTTTTTAACTTTCAACTTAATCTTGTTGTACATCTTGTATAATGACAATAAAGGCCATTCCATTCCATTCCAGTAGCTCATGAACTACCAGTCGCTCCTAACCACTTTTCAAATAGCTCTGCAAAAACTTTATTCGTTTATTATCAACTCCTATAACGACAAAATTAGAAAGTGCGGTCCTCGGGAGAGCTTGGGAGCGTGATCAGTCACAGTGGAGTGGGCGTACCCAGAGACAGGCCGTGGAGGAATACATTAAAACAAACCGTTTTGGAAATCCAAGGAAATACAGCTGGAATAAGTGCCGATTCTGGAAGATCTAGAAAGCTTTCTGTTATGTTTTCATCATGTTATTATGTGTAGCTGCTCTACAGGAGTCCACAACTCAACACAAAGGACCGAAAAATGCACATGGTAGGTAAAATGTGACAACAATTAATAAAACTTTTGTGATAGCCAGAGTTTGACCCTGGCACAGATTATTTCTATTGTGTTTTTTTTTTTTTTACTATTTTACACTCCTTATTATCACTCCTTTTTACACTTGTATGTCACTCCCCTGTAAGACCAAGCTTCGAACCTGGGGTGACAGAGCCTTCTCCATCTCTGCCCCCACCCTCTGGAACTCTTTGCCCCATTCACTCCGTGCTTGCCATTCATCCATTTTCCTCCGCTTATCTGGGTCCGGGTTGCGGGGGCAGCAGTCTTAGTAGGGAAGCCCAGACTTCCCGGTCCCCGGCCACCTCCTACAGCTCCACCGGGAGAACACCAAGGCGTTCCCAGGCCAGCTGAGACATAATCCCTCCAGCGTGTCCTAGGTCTGCCCCGTGTCCGAGGTCTACAAAGGCCGCTGAAGACCAGGTCACCCATGCACCCGCCCTTGACCACCACCCAACACACAATGCACCGGACCCTTATGCTTGCCCCCGTAGGTGGTGGGTCTACGAGGGGGAGATCCCGTGTGGCTTCTTCGGGCTGGGCCCGGCCGGGCTCCACGGGTGAAGGCCCGACCACCAGGCGCTCGCCTGCGAGCCCCTCCCCCGGGCCTGGCTCCAGGGTGAGGCCCCGGTATCCCACATCCGGGTGAGGTACGGTTCCTCCTCTTGTTTTTATTCATTTGGGTCTTCTGAATCACTCTTGGTCTGTCCCGTCACCTCTGACTTGTTTGCCTTGGGAGACCCGATTATTATTATTATTATTATTATTATTATTATTATTATTATTATTATTATTATTATTATTATTATTATTATTATTATTATTATTATTATTATTATTATTATTATTATTATTATTATTATTATTAGAGCAGTCCGTTCCTTGTTGACTCGATAAATCTTAAAAGTTGAAAGCCCAGGTGTCAAACTCAAGGTCCAGGGACTGGATTTGGCCCGCCATATCATTTTATGTGACCCACGGAAGACTGGATATAATACATGTCAAAAAGACATGTATTTTATTTTATGATTGTAATACTATTTGAAATATACTTGTGTGTATATTCTAATTGTATGTTTTTACTACTACTAATAATAATATAGTTACAGTGTATTGTTTTGTTTATTAATTCATTCATTTTCTACCGCTTATCCTCACGAGGGTGGCGGAGGGTGCTGGAGCCTATCCCAGCTGTCTTCGGGCAAGAGGCAGGGTACACTCTGGACTGGTGGCCAGCCAATCACAGGGCACATATCGACAAACAACCATTCACACTCACATTCATACCTATGGACAATTTGGAATGTGGGAGGAAACCGGAGTACCCGGAGAAAACCCATGCATGCACAGGGAGAACATGCAAATTCCACACAGAGATATTATGATTATGATTATTATGATTATTATGATTATTATGATTATTGTTGTTGCTATTATTATTATTATTATTATTATTATTATTATTATTATTATTATTATTATTATTGAAGAATGTTAAAATGTGAATTTGAACATTGCCTGCACATGGTATAAAGCCTTTAGGATGTCCACAATTTGACCCAGGAACAGATTATTTCTATTTTATATGCCATGCATGTGTAAATAAAAGTGCTGCTAATATGAGAGTAGGTAGGATGGAGTGTAGGATGAGTATGCAAATTCATTTGCATGTATACAGCAGAGCAAATAAAACATCAGCCAAGAATAAAACCTCCCACTAAGATATTAGACACAATTGTACTCACCACTCACTGCCAGAAGAATATAAAATAACTTTCATAATGTTGTGCACGGTGTTTAGGATGGTTGATGGATGGATGATTGATGTGGTTGGGTTGGTGGGATTCCTGTAATTCCTCTCTCTCATACACACACACACACACAGAGATACGTATATATTAACCTCCCACTCGGTGCAGGATTGAAGGGTATAAAAGTGTGTTGGCCCAAGTAGTGTCGGCGTTATCTTGAGCGCAGCGTTAATCCTGCGTGCACTCCTACGCCGTACTCGGCTGCTCATTGAGGTGTCACATCACATTTGTCCCCAGCGTGCACGACTGATGGCACTCTGACAGATTAGGGATGGGAGCAATAGTGCACGTGGAAACACCCACTGTCACACAAGACAACAGGGCTTTACTATTTCAATCCCATTCAATTCAATTCAATTGTGTTTTTCTTGTCTTTTCTATTAAAAAGATAAACACGGTGCTGTGCATCATGGCATGTTCCAATGGCAGACTTTATTTATTTTATTTTTTGCTTATTACAAGCAAAACTATCTTGAATTCATTTTTTTTTTACTCGTTTGTTGAGTTTTAAAAAGTCAGGAAAATATAGGTCATGTGTTTACAAAGTGTGTTTTATTGTACGGCGGTCTAGTGGTTAGCGCGCAGACCTAACAGCTAGGAGACCAGGGTTCAATTCCACCCTCGGCCATCTCTGTGTGGAGTTTGCATGTTCTCCCCGTGCATGCGTGGGTTTTCTCCGGGTACTCCGGTTTCCTCCCACATTCCAAAAACATGCTAGGTTAATTGGCGACTCCAAATTGTCCATAGGTATGAATGTGAGTGTGAATGGTTGTTTGTCTATATGTGCCCCGTGATTGGCTGGCCACCAGTCCAGGGTGTACCCCAGCTGTCTCGCCCAAAGACAGCTGGGATAGGCTCCAGCACCCCCGCGACCCTCGTGAGGAAAAAGCAGTAGAAAATGAATGAATGAATGAATGAAAACAGATTGCATTACCCCATAGTTTAGATATTTTGCTGTGAAATAAGGTATTGTGATGAATGTGGAATCTATCAGCTTTAAATTGGGGTTGATAAAGCACCGGTTTAACTGTTGTAAAAGTTTTTGTTTTGGAAAGTCAAACAGGGCAGGGAGCAACCACTTTTCTGACTGTGTTACCATGTGCTATAGTGTTTGTGTTGACGTGGAAACGCCTAATCCTTATGGTTTTGCATTTTTGGTAATTCTTTTTGCATCAAGACTAACTGAAGTTGAAATAAATCAAGTCACTTTTTTCTATTTTTGCATTGCCGTTTTTTGGGGGAATATATAACATTACAGGAATAAAGTCAAAAAAATATTACGAGAAACAAAATACAAGAAGAAAGTTGAAATAGTTGGAAAATTTTGAAAAACAAAAACAGTAAAAATGGAACATATTATGAGAAGCAAATTAAAACATTAAGAGGAAAAAAGTCACATTATAACAAGGAAAAAAGAATAAGACCTCATCGCGCATTCGAAGCAGTAGCACACAGGGGTCACAAAAAGTCATTAGCCTGTCTGTGGTGAATAATGGCGCTATATTAAGTGTAGCTGCCATTACATTGAGGCTAAAACTATACATTGGATGCATGAAAAATGACATTTTTTCCCTCATACCTAATGTTGCTGACTGAGTAATCACTTGATCAAGCCTCTAATATTGTACATGCTAATACATTGGTACCATTGTTTGCTGCTATTTGTTTTATTTTAGAAATATTGTAATTTCCTACTTGTGATTTTTTTTCTCATAATGTGACTTTATTTCCAAATTATATTAACTATATAATTCAAAGATGATAACTCAATATTTTAACTTTCTCAAAAATCCTAACTTTATTATTTAGTTTTGTTTGTCATAATAGTACAACTTAAAATAATAATTTTTCATAACTTAATTCTTTAATATTTCAACGTTATGCTTCTACAACAGGGGTCTCAAACACGCGGCCCGCGGGCCACATTCAGGCCCCTGCCTTGATATGAAAGTTTAATGTTAGTGCGCCCCGTGCAAGTTTGATATGGATGCTGTATGGTATCATGTACCCAGAAAAAATTATTACGTTTGATTAATGTTCATGTTAAAGGTTAAATAACTGTTAATAGTTATCCTCCCTATCCGTGTGGAAGTGGTAAGTTTTGGGCTACTTAAGTTTAAAGGAAATAACTTGAAGGCTACCGTTTAGGTCGCTAGCTCTCTAGTTTGCAAGTTAGCATGTGTCTCAAGACCCTGCAGTTGCGCAATATGTTGTAAATAAAAAGAGTATAAATGTGACTATAGTCGTGTTTTGTCATGTCTACAGGGCTCTAATAATGCTTTGTTCATTTTAATCTGAAAAAAATAATTTGTCTACCCACCAACTATATGTGGTTTCTTAAGTTTTTATTGTTTGCAGTTTTATTATTATTATTATATTTATTTATTACTGATTGATTGATTTTCTTTATTCTTGATTTGTTTATTTATTTTTCATCTTATTTTGTGCAGAAAAATAAAAATTAAGATATTTGAGAACAGTGGAATGTTTTATCAGCGCTTTTATTGTAAAAAAATCGGAACCAAAGGACTGAAAAAGTTTGTATATTTTTCTGTTTTTAATAAATGCGTTTTTGCGGTTTTTTTAAAACCTGATGCGGCCCAGCCTTGCCCAGCCCCTAGCTCCAGTGGCCCTCAGGTAAATTGAGTTTGAGACCCCTGTTCTACAATAATAATTTTCCCTTCATAATAATACACTTTGTTGTTCTCATGAGTGCACTTAGACACCCCTACTAAAAGGCTGATTTAGAATCTCACAGTCCAACATAAGATTGTGGATGAGCTGGAGTAGGACTTAAACATCAAGGATGTACAGCAGCTGTGTGATGCTGGCATGACAACACGGGCCAGGACCTCTGAGGAACACTGGCAGGATGATTTCCAAAACGTTTAGGAGGAAATCAGTGACAGCAGTACCCTGAAAGCAGCACATCATCTTCTCAGTTTTGTCTGAAAGGAGTCTGGAAAAATTCTTCTCACCCAGCCCCTGCGGCATGAACACCTGCCACACACCATGCTCCATCTGGAGGCTACACCCCCCTCCGACCCCCACCCCCACACACACGTGTGTACGTCTGCTATGTCAAAGTGATGCTCGGTGGGGTTGAAGCAGAGTGAATGGAACGTGATACAGGTGATGGATGCTGCCCAGTGATGACACAATAAGTTCTGTTTCCTGTTCTATGGGCATCATCACAATTTTTCCCTTTGCCATCACTGGCAACATTGTGTGTTGGAATCAGAAAATTGCTATCATTTGCATAACAGCATTTCTAGCTGTTTTCATAGGTAGACTACCGTATTTTTCACACTTTTTTCATAGGTTGGCTGTTCCTGCGACTTATACTCAAGAGTGACTTTATTCATTCATTCATCATTTTCTACCGCTTTTTCCTCATGAGGGTCGCGGGGGTGTTGGAGTCTATCCCAGCTGTCTTTGGGCGAGAGGCGGGGTACACCCTGGACTGATCGCCAGCCAATCACAGGGCACATATAGACAAACATCCATTCACACTCACATTCATACCTATGGACAATTTAGAGTCGCTGATTAACCTAGCATGTTTTTGGAATGTGGGAGGAAACCGGAGTACCCGGAGAAAACCCACGCATGCACGGGGAGAACATGCAAACTCCACACAGAGATGGCCAAGGGTAGGGAAACACAAAATAAGAAGCCAAAGAGTTACCACTTCCACACAAAATAGGAGGAGAACTCATTAATTCATTCATTTTCTATTGCTTATCCTCACGAGGGTTGCGGGGGGTGCTGGAGCCTATCCCAGCTGTCTTCGGGCAAGAGGCGGGTGGGGTACACCCTGGACTGGTGGCCAGCCAATCACAGGGCACATATAGACAAACAACCATTCACACTCACATTCATACCTATAGACAATTTGAAGTCGCCAATTAACCTAGCATGTTTTTTGGAATGTGGGAGGAAACCGGAGTACCCGGAGAAAACCCACGCACGCACGAGGAGAACATGCTAACTCCAGACAGAGATGACCAAGGGTGGAATTGAACCCTGGTCTCCCAGCTGTGAGGTCTGCGCGCTAACCACTCGTCCACTGTGCCGCCCGAGACCGCAATCTTGAATAATGAAAAATGTACTTGTTATGTCAAAAAAAAAATGCTGTCACTGTTTTCAATGGGGTTTTGACAGATTTACAACATATTGATTTCATCATATCGGGCCAGCCACAGCAGTTTGTGGAAATAATGTCATGAAATATATGAAGTCAATAAATCACTTTACTTTCTGGCCTTGTTCTTTGTTTCATTTTTGTATTTAATATTTAATGTATATCTGATCATGAAAACTGCATTATATCTGTATGGCTTGTCTGAAAGATAGGCCAACACAAACGATCAGAGCGCCAACACAAGGAATCTGACTTTGTGCGTCAGTGTGATAAGACAAGATGAACTTTTTTTTTCCCCTGATGTTTAACAGGCTGCCATTGAGCCTGGAAAGACAACTAATAAAAACTCACAGCAGGAGCAGTGACAGTAATTGCATATTTATGTTTTATGCAGAAGCACAGCGTGTGATGCTCATGTGGGTGTACGCACAATGGGCTGTGGGACGCCACGCCGCATGTGTGTGTGCGTGTGTGTATCAAAGCTCGACGTGAAGCCGGTGTGTGTTGCGTCCCACGTGTGCTGACAGCAATAACGGACACAGTTTGGCTTGTTTGATCGCAGCGCTCGAGGCTCACACACACACATGCGACGTGCGTGTGGTAATATGTCGCTACTGGTGACCCGCTTGGCAAATGGAAGCCTCTGGAAGGATTGTTGGCGGCCAATCGACCACAGAGGACAAGTATGGACAACACGAATGAGGAGGAAACCAGGAGAAATCACCACCCCTCTTCATCCTCTATACTGACGACTGAAGGTCTAGCCAGCCGTATTGCCACCTCGTAAAGTTTTACTCAGCTTCCTGCCTGCCTACCTGATAAGGTAACACCAGGATAGTTACGTTGGTTGGGTAGATACTTTATTCATCTATCTACCTACCTACCTACCTACCTACCTACTTACCTACCTGACAAGGTAACACCAGGATATCTACGTTGGTATACGTTGGTAGATACTTTATTCATCTACCTACCTACCTACCTACGCACCTGATAAGTTAACACCAGGATATCTACGTTGGTTAGGTAGATACTTTATTCATCTACCTCGGAAGGTAGGTAGGTAGGTAGGTAGATAGGTAGATGAATAAAGTATCTACCAACGTATACCAACGTAGCTATCCTGGTGTTACCTTGTCAGATAGGTACATAGGTAGGTAGGTAGGTAGGTAGGTAGGTAGGTAGGTAGGTAGGTAGGTAGGTAGGTAGGTAGGTGAATAAAGTATCTACCTAACCAACGTAGCTATTCTGGTGTTAACTTGTCAGGTAGGTAGGTAGGTAGGTAGGTAGGTAGGTAGGTAGGTAGGTAGGTAGGTAGGTAGGTAGGTAGGTAGGTAGGTAGGTAGGTAGGTAGGTAGGTAGGTAGGTAGGTAGGTAGGTAGGTAGGTAGGTAGGTAGGCAGATGAATAAAGTATCTACCAACGTATACCAACGTAGCTATCCTGGTGTTAACTTGTCAGGTAGGTACATAGGTAGGTAGGTAGGTAGGTAGGTAGGTAGGTAGGTAGGTAGGTAGGTAGATTAATAAAGTATCTACCTAACCAACATAGCTATCCTGGTGTTAACTTGCCAGGTACATAGGTAGGTAGGTAGGTAGGTAGGTAGGTAGGTAGGTAGGTAGGTAGGTAGGTAGGTAGGTAGGTAGGTAGGTAGGTAGGTAGGTAGGTAGGTAGGTAGGTAGGTAGGTAGGTAGGTAGGTAGGTAGGTAGGTAGGTAGGTAGGTAGGTAGGTAGGTAGGTAGGTAGGTAGGTAGATGAATAAAGTATCTACCTATCCAACGTAGCTATCCTGGTGTTAACCTGTCAGGTACATAGGTAGGTAGGTAGGTAGGAGGTAGGTAGGTAGAGGGGTAGGGAGGTAGGTAGGTAGGTAGGTAGGTAGGTAGGTAGGTAGGTAGGTAGGTAGGTAGGTAGGTAGGTAGGTAGGTGAATAAAGTATCTACCTAACCAACGTAGCTATCCTGGTGTTAACTTGGCTTCCAGGCAGGCAGGCAGGCCTGATTGTTGGGTTCAACAAGAGTTGATGCTCACTTGTCAACAAGAGTTGAAAACACTGCCCCCTAGCTAGTTTTTAGAGAATTGCAAATCATGTCTCAACTCTACTAAATCCCAACTACCTTTTCGTGGTAACAAATTACATTCATGAAGGCATCATTTTGTTACTATCGCAATTACTTTTTTCGGAAGGAAACTAGTAACTGTACCTAATTACCTTTTTCACAGACTGAGGTGACAAGGAAGCCCCGTAGTGTGCGTCCGGACATCTACAAAACGTCGCACACCAAGACACAATGAAGTGTGTGTCCCAGAGTCATCAATATTCAAGAGGATTTCTCATCATGGAAAAGTTTCTGCAGCACAGCTTGTCACATTTCTGGCAGCACTGTGAAGACAAAAACGTGTGTTGTGGTCAGCTCAGAGATAGACGACTGGCTGCCAGTCAGGAGAAAGCCCGTTGTTAGAAACCCCGTAGAGAAGACAGGAGCTGAGGCAGCACTTTTCTCTGCCAGCTACTTTTCAAAAGATGCTTGGAGATAAAACTGCTTTTCAGTGCAAGAATGACACGTGTTTTCACACTAACTCGGCTTCCAACATCAAATCGAACGCAGCAAGTTGATTACGGCAAAATCCAGCCTGTGAATGACACGAGAGTGGCTTGTGAGTTCCGTTCCAAAGCAGATTCCTAAAAACAACGCCCACTCTTGTCACTTAGACGATCTATGACTAGCAGTTTTGCAGTAGCTTCAGTGTGTTCAATGTTGTACTTTATGTAAAACAAAGACAATCATGCCTTATTCTACACTCGTATTTGTACTTGTATATTTCTTAGTTTACCTTTTGAGTGATAAGTTGCTGTTGTGATTTTAGCCTTCTGTCTAAAATGATACCATGAGTCTGATTGTTATATTGAGGAATGACCTCCTGTGATTTCCGACGTCGTAGTTCTGAAGTATACGAGCTGTCACGTGATATTTTTCAAAGTTTAAAGTTTTTTTTTTGCAAAAGTGCTCTGAAATTTGGGTGAGTTTTTATGCATTTTAAGGCCCTCAAAAATACAATAGGTGTATAAAATAAACAGCAGTTGCAAAATGGCCTTCGGACATTAGTGCTCAGGCCCAAATAACAAGTGTAGGGGTCGGCAACCCATGGTGCTAGAGCCACATGCCTCTTTGTTGTGGTCCCTTAGTAATGCTTGGATATTTTCTGAAAAAAAAAAATCACGTCTTTGTAATGAGCTAAAAATATCAGACTTTCTATGAGACCATGAATGCATCCTGACTGAGGTCTGACCAGTGATTGGATAAGCACAAGGAAGGCAGGGGAAGCTGGTGTTTGTCTGCCTGCATTGGTTGAGATGTGACAGACACGCATTCCCCCAACGCTGTAAACGTAAACATTAATATATCTCCCTCAAAAAGAAACACCTCGGAAGAAAAACTCGTTTTTTTCTGAGGGTGTGACTTCTGCAAATGTAGTGCTGTCCCGAATCCATTACTGTTGTTGTGCATTTTCTGGAAATGACGATTAAAATACACGCTTTTTTTTTTTAATTGTGAGTTGCAACCACTTGACTTAGCCCCAGGTGGTCTCCATCTGTAGGTATGTGTAACTGACTGTTTATTTAATGCAGTTTAAGTGCAGTACAGATTGTTGTTTAGAACCGGCATGTAAGCTGTAAGCATTAACGAGGATGCAGAGATAATTGGTGGCAAGTTAGTGCACACCTGCCTGCTTTGTGAGTTCTCTTTATGCCAGTTAGCAGAAAAAGACATCACATAAGAGACTTGAAAGGCACTTCCTGATGCAGGAGACTCTGTGTGGTTGAGAAAATCGAATTGAGAGCGAGAAAATAGAAGGAAAAAAAGGAAGTGGATGAGGTTTTGTGGAGAAAAAGCACCTGGGATTCTGGTCGCTTGTCATTTTTCACCTTTTGCTCCTCTGAAGCCTCCTCACATCTTCATCGTTGCCCACTTTTACCTTTGATTTGCACTTCATCGCGCTCTTCATTTCCACTTCCCCCGCCTCCCTTCGTCTCTCGCCTTCATCTCCGCCTCATCCCGCCACATTTTCCCCCCCATTTGCTCCATTTCATCTTCTTCCTGTTCCCCCCTTCCTTTCATCCCCTCCCCGCCGCACAATCCCAAGCCTGCTACGCTAACCTGCTTGCATCGCTGATTGCATTCTGCAGGATGGCACTAAAGCAGCAGGCAAGCACACCTGCAGAGCATGCATGCACACACACACACACACACACAACACACACACACGAAGTTCCAGCATGCTCTTCTTTAGTGCACTTTGAAGGAATGAGAAGCCAGCCTGGCATCACTCACTGTGTGCAGGTGGGTGGGTGCAAAAGAAAAAGATGGAAGAGCTGAATTTGTTCCAACACTTTGTGCTGATAATGAAGACGCCGCTGTGAGCGTTTGGGCTTTTTGTGGTCAGCTGGATTTTTTTTTTTTTTAGAAATACAGAAAAAAACATGGGAATAGAAGGACACTGCATGGGAAAGAAAGACAAAATATGTGAGTTTCCTGGGCAACATGGGAGAGTTGACAGTGGGGACGAACCATTATCCGTATAGATAATGCATTTTTGACGAGTAAGAACATGAAAGTACATCTCATTATTAGGAGAGCTTTGGGAGCTCATCATTAGGAGCTTTGGGAGCCTGCAGTGATTCATTCACACACGTGGTGCAATTGGCAGGTTGAAAACGGCTCATGTGGCATTACGTGCTCCTCGGCTTACCTCCATACCTCCATTTTGGTTTGTATCTAAAAGCTTTTTTAATTTTTTTTTTAAACTTTGAACTTTTTTGTAAGGTATACGGTGCATATGACAAGACATCGCTGTGCAGGCTTGTGTTGCATCAGGTCACTTATGCAGCGACTCAGCTGGGTTACCATGACCCCATTTTTCTTATTTTTTTCTTATTCCAGTAAGTCATCATAAAAGAGGCATGCCAACGACAATATAAGAATTTTATTAATTTTAAGTTGGCAGTAAACAGACTAGTAACAGTAACCGGAATTTTGACCAGCCACGGCCTGCACAGTAGTAAGTACAAGAGCTACATCAATTATTCTGCCTATTATGGGTTATCATACTACATTATATAGTGTGGTAAAATATTACACCCATCTCAATATAAACTTTGCTTGTAGTACTGAATGCAGTGCTTTTGAAAAAACACACTGAAGATTACTTCCCTATTTGCCATCACTGGTTATTTCACTGGTTTCAAAAATGATGACATAATCTTACAGATAACTTACTCACATACACAGTACACACATTACTGCAAAATAATAATAACAGGAACTTGTGATCAATCCATGTCAATTTCAGACTTAAAATAATGTACCAATGTAAGTCACACCCATTTCCAGTTTAGCCACGCCCACTTACAGTTTATGGCCCGCCAACTCCGAGTACAGATCATTTAAATGGGTGAACAGGTACAAATACAGATAGTGGTGTACTCACTCATTCCTAATTGACAGGTATGATTGGTTCCCCCGGCTGTCACTCAAGAGGATGGGTTCAATTTTACTGTACATTAAATATGTGATCAATAAAGTTCAATAATTATTTTAATCTCCGTGTGATATTTTTTTATTCTTTTTGGGAGGAGCACTGAAAAAATGGCAGGTGGGGGGGAATCCTAGAAACCAACTTGAGGAACAAATACAAGGAAGACTGCGTCTCAATTGGCGCACTTGCACCAAATCTTCACGGTTCACAGCATATTTAGTTTTAACAAATGGGCCCTTTCAAAAAATGTATATATTGTCCCACCCTCAATAGTTAGGCATTGTGGATTTGGAGTGGAATGGGATGGACTCATTTGAAATAATGGTAGCTGAGGAGCAACCTGTAGCCGAGAAAGTAGGAAACAGAAGAAGAATATTGCTAATATTGTGAAGGAAATCTCGACCTCCCTTACTTCGAGGCGATCTCCTTGTGGATGTCGAATTAAGGATATGGGCAGACTAAATAACCAAACTGGTATATGAAAACCAGAGTATTTATTCCTGATACAAACAATATCTAATACAGAGGCTTAGTTGCATTCCCTGTATGCCAACAGTAAGTTGGGTCTTAGTACAGCGCAGCTGCAAAAAAGCACCCTTTCTTTCCCTGCCCGGCTTTTTATACATTTCAAGATAGTGGACCAATCAGCACGCGCGGTCCCCCTGGTTTCAGCATCACCGGTCCATCTCTGTTTTTTCTTGTCGGCCAAGTACGATGCCAGGACGTCTGGAACGTTCTGCGATTTCTTGTGCTGTAAACAAGTCATATCATGCATACCAGATATTTGTCAGTACTTGTGAAACTATGTGTTTGTATTTAACTGTTTTTAAGCTATACGCTGCTTCGCGTAAAAAACATCTTCATAAGCTATGTGCTTGATTTTAACTTTATTGTTAGTGTAGAAATCCTCCTCCTGAGGACTCTTAAGTGGGTTTCGAAGTGGGTAAGGGAATCTTAAAGAACCAAATTATAGAATGAGAACCAGATTATTTATTCCTGACAACAATACCGAATACAGACGTCCGGGCTTATCTGCAGTCCCTGTATGCCTACACGTAAGCGGGTCTTATTACAGCGCAGCTGCAAAAAAGTACCCTTCCTTTCCCTGCCCAGTCTTTTATACACTCGAGGCTGGAGTCCTGCGGCTGGAGTCCTGGACCAATCAGCTTTCACCACTGCCCTTACTTGAACCGCTTTCATGGTGTTTCTCCTTTCGTTTCTTTCCTTTGCAGGAGCATCAAGGCATCTGGAACATTGCGCTTTTCCTTTGTTGCAAAGCAAGGTGTCATATGCGTACTCGATGTTTCCACCTTAACTGTCAGATGTCACGTTAGTCCTGTTTTTTTGTGTGGGTGCGTGTATAAGTATCCTTTGTATTTGTGAGACGTGTTTGCTTTTATCTTTAGCTATCAAAATTGCAAATACCTTCATTAGCTAGCCAAAATATGAGCAAATGCCTTCACCAGTAACTTTGCAACAACAGTAATGTTGTACTTTATCAAATTCCGGCACTCAGAAACTAAGCTGACAGTATACACGGAATACATCTGAATGTGTATTACAGTAAACCTCGGATATATCGGACTCGGATATATCGGAAATTCGCTCACAACGGACAGATAAAAAAGAACCAATTTTTCTGTAATGCATTTCCAATAAAAATTCATTGCATATATCGGATTTTTTATAACGGATTTCGCCTATTTCGGACAAAATCTCAAGTCCCGTTCCAATGCATTTCCATTAAATTTCCCTCGCATATATCGGATGGCCGCATCGTGACAGGCCGCTATACAACGTCATTTGCAGCGTTTGCAGCGTTGCCTGCGCGTCCAGGTACATTGGAAACATAGTCAAGGAAGTGCCTTTTTATAACGGATAAAATCCGATTTACGCATATACCGGATATAAATCCGATATATGCGTAAAAACGGACATTTTCCGGTGTACGCATATAACGGATTTCGCTTATATCGGACAAAACCAGTGGGAACAATTGAATCCGATATATCCGAGGTTTACTGTACATCATTCCATTTGATACACAGCCTGATTCTTGTGTAAATGTAAAATAAATAGAAGCGTAAGAAAGGATGTTGTGTTGAAAGTGACAAAATAGGGATTTAAGTTCAACCAAAGCAGACTGGAGGTAGTCCTCAGGGAAGCGTCTGAAGTACCCTTTCATTTCATTGAACTTTGGAGCTCCTCCTTTCCCTATCATTCTGTGTTATAATGTCATGTGCTTTTAAAAGGACGGGATGGATGAAGGCGGAAGATGCTTCTGGTTGCTGTGGAACTTCCATCATGAAAGACGAGGAGCTGGAGGCATCATCTCATTGCTTCCGATTGTATAGATGTTTTCTTAAAGGGTCATAAATCAGTCTTTTCACCTCCAGGTGTGAGCGTGTTTCACACGTTGAACAGATTAACAGGTCAGATCCTCCCCTCTCCAAGCCTCCAGCATGTTTCCATCTTGAGCTGACCCGTGCATCACCTCCACTCACAGGCAAGACGAGCGCAATTACCAAGCAAATTGTCTCGTCTGGATCCGACTTGGAGCCTGGCGGAATATGAGACTGCTCAGACGATGCATGTGTGTTTTTGTGCCGGAATGCATGTTGGGAACATAATAGAATGGAGATGGTAAACCAGCAGGCCCGCTTTCAGATCATCCTGACCTCTAACAAAAAACAGGCTCTAAAACTATTTTCTTTTAATAATAATGCAATTCTAAGTTTTCTTTTGTGCCCTTTTCATCAGATATTGATATTGATATAGATATAGAGTGATGAGATTAAAGCTCTTTGTGATGAATGATTCTCAGCAAACACATAAAAGTCCTTGCTTTCCTGACTATTTAATTAGAACAAGTGAGCATCCTTCATCAAATGTTTTTTTTATTTGTATTTTATTACATTTGGGAGGATAGGAAGTGTGCTAGGCTATAATCAGTGGTGCTAGGGCGCCATCTAGTGTCAGTAACTCAAAGTCTGAACAAATGTGCAGCATACTGCCAGGACTCTTTTCATTCATTCATTTCGCTTTTTCCTCACGAGGGTCGCAGGGGGTGCTGGAGCCTATCCCAGCTGTCTTCGGGCGAGAGGCGAGGTACACCCTGGATTGGTGGCCAGCCAATCACAGGGCACATATAGACAAACAACCATTCACACTCACATTCATACCTATATGGACAATTTGCACCTAGCATGTTTTTGGAATGTGGGAGGAAACCGGAGTACCCGGAGGAAACCCACGTATGCACGGGGAGAACATGCAAACTCCACACAGAGATGGCCGAGGGTGGAATTGAACCCTGGTCTCTTAGCTGTGAGGTCTGGGCGCTAACCACTCGTCCTGCCAGGATTCTTAATGCCAATATTTCCCCATATTTCTTCTTCTGTTCAATATTGTCAATCTTCCCAGGTATTATATCAAGTTAGCCCCTCCCTTTCACCTTTTAGCGTTCACACAGCAAAAAAAACTAAAGAATTAAAAGAATTATGATTATCAGATCATAATGATTATCAGAAGACACTTTAAGAAACAACCAAGTTGGACTGTATCCATGTCATGAATCGATCAATGCTTTTGGGGGTGATGGACCCCCCCAAAAAGGGGGAATTATGTGGTGGAATGAAGAGAGCTCCAGAAACCTTTTCAGCGAGAGTCACATAGTGAAAAATAGTGAAAAATGAAATACACACACGCACACATACATACACCGTGGTATGAAAACATTAATTGGTAATTAATTACTGGTCATTTTCAAGATGACGCATACAACCAACAACCAAATTTAGACACCGTGTGTAACTCCTATAAACTTCATTTCACTTCTCATACATTAGCGTGTTTGTCTGCTAAATGATATATAATTGACTTTTTTAAATGGCAGCTTTTAACATACAGCCGTATGTGTTGGATTCCGATTCCAATCCGGACGGAGACTTGACAGTCCAAAGTTTGTCAAGAAAAGGTTACTTCAAGACGTCTCTGCATTAGGTTTTCTACAGCATCAGTAACGTATGTTGCAGCCAATGTCATAATATTTGTAATATTTTGACCAAACCTCATGCTGACGGACCTAAATGACATTTTTAATGAATGTATCGCAGTGCATTAGTAACCACGAAACCTCCTAACACACGGATGGAACAACTGTACATCTCCATGTTGAATGTATTTGCTAAATTTTGCTAGCTAAAGATAAAAGCAAACACATAGTCTTACAAATACAAAGGATACTTATACATGCACCCACACAAAAAAAAGACAACTAACGTGATATCTGACAGTTAACTGCAAAGGAAAGATGCCTTGATGCCCCAGCGAACAAACGAAAGGAGAAACACCATGACAGCGGTTCAAGTGGCAGTGGCAAAAGCTGATTGGTCCAGGACTCCATCTTCAGGACTCCAGCCTCGAGTGTATAAAAAGCCAGGCAGGAAAAGGATGCTTTTTTGCAGCTGCGTTGTAATAAGACCCGCTTACTTGTAGGCATACAGGGACTGCAGATAAGCCCGGACGTCTGTATTAGGTATTGTTGTCGGGAATAAACAATCTGGTTCTCATTCTATAATTTGGTTCTTGGAGATTTCCTTATGCAGCTGCGCTGTAATAAGACCCGCTTACTTGTAGGTATACAGGGACTGCAGATAAGCCCGGACGTCTGTATTAGGTATTGTTGTCGGGAATAAACAATCTGGTTCTCATTCTATAATTTGGTTCTTTAAGATTCCCTTATGCTGCTCCGCTGTAATAAGACTTACTTGTAGGCATACAGGGACTGCAGATAAGCCGGGATGTCTGTATTAGGTATTGTCAGGAATAAACAATCTGGTTCTCCCGCTTACTTGTAGGCATACAGGGACTGCAGATAAGCCCGGATGTCTGTATTAGGTATTGTTGTCAGGAATAAACAATCGGGTTCTCATTCTATAATTTGGTTCTTTAAGATTCCCTTATCCTCTATTCGAAACCCACTTAGAGTCCTCACAGGGAGGATTTCTACAATGTGAACCCACTTAGGCATTTATGCACAGAAGGGCATCAACTGATCTAGATGTCTAAAGTTTAGCCTTTATTCAAGAATACAGACATTAAGCACAAACAAAGCAACAGGACAAGACTTGGACCTGGACAACAAACAAAGTATGTAAGCACTGGAATCAGTCGTGTGTGAAAACGACATTTCCTTTGACTTCTGTATGTGCCGTCTTCAGAGTCATGCTGTCTCTCAATTCACACACTTGGGTAATTAAATGTCGTCTCCAATTCACACACTTGGGTACTTACATGTCGTCTCCAATTCACAAGTGCGTTCACACTGATGTAAACCACTTCACACCCGCCCCCCTCAATAGTCTGCGTGGCAGAAGGAGAGGGACTAACTTGTAATATATATATATATATATATATATAGTACATAGTATATATACAGTACTAAGTAGTATACTTACTGAAGCGTACTGACAAAGTATTCCATTTGATACACAGCATATGACTGGGAACATTCATGACAGTTGGTGTGCATGTGTGTTGCCTTCCTTTACAAAGTGACAAAGTAATACACTCATCCCTGCTGAAGAAGAAACGACCAAGTTACACTGTATTAATGAAGCAATGGTTTTGGGGGTCAAGGGACCCCCCCCAAAATTGAATGACTCAGTACTGAATAATAGTGTCTTGCAAACTAGGCCACAAAACGTGATAATTTCACAATTTAACAAGAAAAAGGCAATGAAGAAAAGCCCACCAATCAGGTGAGCACTGACTTGATGTTTAAGGTGATCTCAGGTCAGTTTCCTGCTGGATGTTAGTCAAAGTAATAGTTCTGCACAAATATGGCGTGGGCGCCTCTGAAAATGGGAGCAAAATTGTAAATGAGAGCTTGCTCCTCTTCTATGGCACTGGAGAAGGTGTGTCGGTTCTTCATGGCTGGAAGAGACAAGATGAGGAAGATAAAATTGTCACACTAAAAAGATGGTTTGATGATAATAGATTGTCCTTGAACCTAAGTAAAACTAAAATCATGCTGTTTGGTAACAGCAGAAAGGACACGCACCAGCAAATACAAATAGACGGTGTGGACATTGAAAGGGTGAACGAAAATAAATTTCTGGGGATCACAATAGATGAAAATATGAGCTGGAAACCTCATATTACAAATATACAACATAAGGTGGCTAGAAATATTTCAGTATTGAACAAAGTAAAATTTGTTCTCAGTCAGAAATCACTCCACACTCTTTATTGCTCTCTGGTTCTACCATATCTTACTTATTGTGTGGAAATATGGGCTAATAACTATAAAAGCAATCTTCACTCGCTAAATGTACTGCAAAAAAAGGTCAGTAAGGATAATTAATAATGCCGCCTACAGAGAACATACTAACTCCTTATTTCTAAAATCACAAATACTTCAACTTGCTGATATAGTTCATCTTCAAACAGCTCAAATAATGCATAAGGCTAAAAACAACCAATTAGCTAAAAATGTCATCCAATACTTCTCTACAAGAGAGGAGAAATATGATCTCAGGGAAGAAGTACATTTGAAACACTTATATGCTAGGACTACGTTAAAAAGCCATAGCATTTCAGTATGTGGAATCAAACTATGGAATGGATTGAGTAAGGAAATCAAACAATGCACAACGATGAGCCAATTCAAGAAACAATACAAGCAGTTGATGTTTGCTAAATACAAGGATGAAGAGTCTTGAACCAGTCATGATGTGCTATATATATCACTATATTGACACTTACTATGGTACCCATTATGTCATTGGATGCTCATATCACCTCGTACTTGGGTACGGGACAAAATATTAAAAAATTAAAATAAAAAAAACAACCTTAAACTGTATTATGGAAAGCAGGAAGTGAACAAATGTAACAGTTACAAGTACCAAATGGAGGGGTAGGATTTAATAAGCTTTGCTTCTTCCTACTCCTTTTGGACATGTGGAACTGTGAACTGATTATGGGATGCACTCAATTGTATTCTGATGCATGTTCAAATGAAATAAAAAACTATTGATTTCGCACTTTGCATGTTTGGGATGAGCATTCCTTCCAACAAATGAGCAAATTACCTTCTGAAACAAAGAAGCTGGCAGTGTAGAAGGAGGCTTGCACGGCAGAGGTGGAATGGACCATGCCGGGCTTATCCACCCACTCGTAGGGGGCTTTCTCTGGATGCCACTGCACAGCGTAGAAGGGGTAGTGGTAGGCTGCGGGGTGGTAATCACAAACATGTTAAACTCTTTGTCTTAATGCGGAGTATCGATACCCATCCCTAGTGATGGGAATGACCTTCCATGGTGGAGATGAAGTCCTTCTTCCCATCCGTGTTGGTGGACAGCACCTTGTAGAACCTCTTCAGCTTGGCGTTGCGGCTGAAATTCTAAAGGTTCACAGACTTTGCATTAGCATCGGCATCCTCCAGCAGTGATGTCATTAAGTCAAAAGAAAAAAAATTATAAATATAATAAAGATTTAAAACTAATGTGCATGGAAAATACCTGAAGAGAGAGACTCCAGCTGTGGAAGTTAGCGGTGATGTTCTCCTGAGCCAGAGACTGCATTAGGTCCTTCGGAAAGTTGTGGAACAGACGGCTGGACTCAGACGCTGGAGGACCAGAACAAGAGTGAGTCAGCCTTGGGTTACCATGACACTAAATCAAGTCTTAGCACCAGTAAGTCAAGAGTCACAAGGCCAGAATTTATGCGGAAAAGAAATGTGTACCTGGCGTGAAAGTAAGCTGCAGCGCCACGGCCTTGGTGTCGGTAAGCGTCAAGAGGTTCTTGTTGGCTGTCAAGACCGTCAGCTGCTGGAAGCCCTGACACGTCCCCCAGATAGGGAAGTAGTCGCCCCCATTGTTGGCCTACAGGAGGTGGAAAGGATGCGTATCTTTCAGTATAGAAAATGAATGGATGCTAAACCAATTTGCACACTTGCATACTTACTTACACTGACATCATTTTTTTTCTTTTTGCTAAAAAGATGATCTATATTGTTTGCACTTTTTTGAAAGCAAATGGTAGTAAAAATATTAATTTATATAGCGGGAAGTGAGCCACCCGCCGTGGCTAAGACCAGTTCTTGTAAGCGGTCACATTCTGTGTTCATTCATTTTCTACCGCTTTTTCCTCACGAGGGTCGCGGGGGTGCTGGAGCCTATCCCAGCTGTCTTTGGGCAAGAGGCGAGGTACACCCTGGACTGCCAGCCAGCCAATCACAGGGCACATATAGACAAACAACCACTCACACTCACATTCATACCTATGGACAATTTGGAGTCGCTAATTAACCTAGCATGTTTTTGGAATGTGGGAGGAAACCGGAGTACCTGGAGAAAACCCACGCATGCACGGGGAGAACATGCAAACTCCACACAGAGATGGCCGAGAGTGGAATTGAACCCTGGTCTCCTAGCTGTGAGGTCTGCACGCTAACCACTCGACCGCCATGCACCAAACATAATAAAAAAAGGGCCTTCCTGCTCATTAAGAAGCCGATTTGAAACAATAATTGAAGGATAAGCAACTCCAATGTCATTTAAATTTACATTTAGTCTTCATCTCCGTGTCTTTGACATTGGGCACCTCAGCATCAGACATGTCATATCATCAGCGGTTTGAATAAATACGGCTTAAAGGGGACCTATTATGCTAATTTTAAGCCCTTTGTATTGAATTGCGGATGCCTACAGAGTAGCTACACACACAGAAAGCTTTCGAGAACTTCCAGAAACTACACCTATTCCAGCTGCACCATTTTTTTCCAAAAGAATGTGTTTTAATTTATTCCAACAACACTCTACTTCTGGGCATGCCCACTCTGTGATAAACAGTGGAGCAGAGCGGGCAGGAGAGCAGGCGCACAGCTTGTACTTGGACATGCCCATGTAAGGAAGGCCAGCTCAAGAAAACCAACGCATTTAACGCAGTTCCAGGATGGAAAACTAAGCGTTTTGAGTAAGGATCGACCGATATATCGGGGCAATATTTGCGTTTTTTCCTTGTATCGGTATCGGCCGATACGTGCGTGGGCTCGCCAATGTATTTTTCCAACACATGACTTACAGTCAGGCATCCGCCGGGGCAGCTTTGTGTTGCGCAAGACACGTAGTCACGGTACCCTGCCCCCACTGTTGAATCACATCAAGGGTGCCTTTTCACAAGTAATAGAGTTAGCTTGCTTTTAACACTTTACTAAGCCCATCACATTTCACTGGGTGATCGCTAGGCATAACAGTTTAAGTCACGGTGGGACAACAAGAAAGCCCAAAGACATCACCGTGTTCAGTGTTTACATTTCAATAAATATTTGTTTAAACATGAGACCTGGAATATTTGTTATCATAGTCATTTTATCATGTAAATTGAGGGATCAAAAGCAGCATCAGCCATCAGCTAAGGGTGATGGAAAAAAATTGGTATCGGCATCAGCCCCAAAAGACCATATGGGTCGATCCCTAGTTTTGAGCCATCCCAAATTCCTTTCAGGGTTCCCTTCCAAATGCTCAATGACAGCATTACCAGAAACTTTGGCATAGCTTAACACGATACCACAACAAAGTGACGTATGGGGTTGTGACCGACAGCACCTTAGGTCAGGGTGCCATCTTGTGGGCGGAGCTTTGAGCATTCTTTGAGCACCATCAACCGATAAACCATAGTATGTTTTGATGTATGGCCTCCACTACTGTGCGTGTGCTGGTGTCGGAATGAATGACCGACTCATGCCATCTCCGATTGGCACCGTTTACCTTCAAAGCGAGGTTGTAAAAGATCTTAGCGGCTCGAGTGTACTGCGACGTCTGGATGTCCACGTCTCCTCCCGGCAGCAACAACCTGAGGACACGTGTTGGATTTATTCTTTCGAATTTTTTGTGAACGGGTGTGGATGTCTCGTCCACTCACCCGTTAATGGAGGAGAAGATCTTGGCATATTCCTCCTCTGTACGATTGATTCTGGAGGGCAAATGAAGAAAGCAATGATGTCATTACCTCAGTCATTTGTGCACATTACAATCACAATTGTTACTACATAATATAATAATACAATAGATAATATATACTATATACATACAAATGTCACTTATACTCCCTCCAATACTCGTGGAACTATATAAATATAAAATTTAACATAGTTATAGCCTATGATTGTGTTAAGTTATGAGATACATAACAATATTATGGTAATGGTAATGGTTTTATTTCATTTGAACATGCATCAGATTACAATTGAATGCATCACATAATCAGGTCACAGTTCCACATGTCCAAAAGGAGTAGGAAGAAGCAAAGCTTATTAAATCCTACCCCTCCATCTAGTACTTTTTTCACTTCCTGCTTTCCTAATATAGTTTAAGGTTAGTTTTTAATTTTTTTATTTATTTTTTGTTTTTTTATGAGAGATTATGAGAAAAAAACAAAACACCAATAACCAAAAAAATCAAACTAAAATCTATGTTGTGAAAAAAGTTATGTTATGAGAATAAAAAATACATTGTGGGAAAGTCAAAATTACAACACAATTCACCAAAAAAACAGCTGAAATGGAAAAAACTGCTGCAACTTTACTACACTGAAGTCCCAAATAATAACACAAAAAATGTAATCTAATGGAAAAAAAAGTTGGCAGTGGGGAAAGTGGGAAAGTGTGTCCAAATCTTTGATTGGTTGTGTATACGTTAGGAAGTCCGGATAAGACATAAGGATAGAGAACTTCCAAAGTGAGCAAAGTATAAACAAGCACAGGATCTTGTTTCAGTGAAGAAAAACACTCAGATTTTTGTTTTTAACAGCAAGGGGGGGGGAATCCTATTATAGGACTCCTACTAGAAAATTATCTAAAGAGCTAAAATTCCTTAAAGTTGTGTACTGCCACAAAGTCAGCCCATTCTGACGCACAGCACTCTATGTCACGGTTCCATGTGTGCATGTTTGGGTGGGCGGAGTCAATGTTAATGAGGATCATTATCATTAGAATCATTATCCTGAATTTATCTATTACCTCAGTTATTTCATAAGATATTCTATACAGTCCATTATATGTATATATTTGTTACTTTTATTATCACCATGGAAGTGAAAAAGCATCACATGAACACTCCAGGGTTCTCCTACCTGATGGGAACCACGCGGGCCCCGGCACCTTCCAAGTATTTGACATAGCAGGCGGCAATGTAGGAGGAGCCAGTGGCATAGTGGTCACCCGGCAGGACTTCCTGTGCCAGCACACCTGAGGAGGACAAGGACACAATGACCAGCATATGGCAAAATGAGTGGGGGAATGGAACAGGACCAGGTGGAACCCATAGAAGACATTTTTTTACGACAAATTCCTGTCAAGACACGTGTGATGTTACATTCTTCATGCTAAATCTACAAAAAAATATTTCAACTTGGCATTTTATTGTGCTTAGTACAGCAAACTAATGCAAGGAAATTACAGTGGAACCTCAGTTAGCATACACCTGGTTGCTATGTTTTTCGGCTACCATTGAAAATATAAACCAAAATGTTGCCTCGGTTTGCGTACATTTTCTGGTTAGCGTGTAATACTGCACGAGCATTATTGTGTCATTAATATACGACATGTTCTTAATGTATTTTTATCGCACCCAAGGTCCTTGCTAGCATCCTATTGGCTTGGTTCCTGTAAACAGCAAGTCTGATGCAAATGATGTCATCAATGGTTGACTCTGTAGTTCTTTGCTGACTGACAAAGCTATGGAACTAATAGTTTTACATGCATAAAATAATTCTAAAAGCATCTAAATTACGAATGAAAAAGTGATAAATGAACATTTAAGGGTCCTTTCACCTCCAGGTTTAGAAATGTTTTTTTTATACAGTATATTTTTTTCAAGCATAAAAATGGCTAGATGAAGTAAAATACTTATATCAAGCATTGAGAAAACACATTTAAAGATGTTGGTGATATGTAGTATTCATTCTACGCTGGTCGCTGGGTGTCAGTAATGAGTCCGTCGCTACCCCAGGTGCTATACAGAACAGGAAGTAAAGCAAGAACCAGGAACTGTTGCAATATTATGTCTTATTTTCATTTATTTTGGCTACTATCAGGTAAGAGGAGTGTAATAGTGACTATAGACGTGTTATTTCACATATTATGTTAAATGGCATATTTATAAGGTGACAATCAGTGTTCTATGATCTTACTACCAAAATAAAAAATCATACTTTGTGTAAATTCACTTATCACGATAAACGGGGGTTACTGTAAATAGCGGTTGCTGGTGTTACACTTGATTGTATTGCACATAGATGTTAACAGGGACCTGGGGGGAGGGGCGTCGTTTTTAAGTGTCCAAGTGGTTGGGGGTGGAGGGGCAGAGGCATTTGACGGCTTGGTGGTAAAAGCAGTTTCTGAGCCTGGTGGTTATAGGAACAGTGCATAACTTCTTTTTACACTTGCATGGCAGTTAAGAACGCTAAAATGTGACTTCAAGCTTGCCTGAACACATTGTAGATTAGGTGTTGGTTGTAGTTTTACCCTGGAACAGATTATTTCTATTTCCTTGATAAGATGTGTTAATTGTCTTTTCCAAATATGAATATAAGGGCTACTTGTGTTGCACTCTCTTGCAGCAATTGTTTGGGAAGACATAATCACACATGCAGGAGTCACATCTTGTTTTTCAGGTTTGAATCCGCTTTCTGGCCTGAGGTCACTGATGTTTACCTAGAAAAGTCTCCTTTTGTGTTGTGTGCATCTTTAAATGGCAGCTTTATTATCGTCGGTTGAACCTTGCTTTTTGACCATCTACTCTTTGAATCCTTTGCCTGCTTTCAAAAAGCCATAAAGCAGATCTGACAGAAACTTAGAACACAATGAAATCTCCCACTGCGTCATGATGAGCAATGAACACGTGACATTTCCAAGACAAATACGGCAGTTTCTTTTCGGGCATTAAACATGACTGGTTATGCAACACAAGTTGGCACGAGAGACGGTTATGTTACCAACATTGAAAAATAAAATAATTGTATATACATCAAAGATGACTGACAACATCTTACCGATGAGCGGCCGTTCATTGAGGTGCGGGATCCTCGCCGCCGAGCACACACAGGCGGCCAGCAGCACCAGTAGAACCATCCGGAACACGCTGCAGAACCCAAGCTGCTGCAGTGATGAGGAGGAGGAAGAGGAAGAGGGGGGCGTCTCCCTCCTGTCTGGAAACATCCACAAAGTCACGTGGAAGAGGACAACCCCCCCCCCCCCCCTTAGGTACACAAAACACAGCTGGAACAATAAGCCGATAATATCTAAGTGACGTGATCAGTCAGAAGCGATCTCATTAAATAAATTGTTATTATATTATTATTATCATCACTAATTCAAATCGTTTTAAACGTTTGTTCAAGTAAAAAATCCTGAATTTGCTAATTTCCTAATCAAATACAGGACAGAAAGCTAAGATGACGGCTCGTCTCGGTTTAATGGGCAACCACCCACCCCGCCAGCAGGGGCGCCATAAAGGGCGGAAAGTAAAAAAAAAATAGTTAAATTATTTTTCTTATTTTTCGTTCTGGTTGAATGTGTGTGTGTGTTAGAAAAAAAATCGCTGGTATTTGTTAGTAACAGTGAAATATCGACATTGACCAAAAGTAGACTTGCATATTGACTGACCACCCCTGTAGCTACATTAAATGGTTTGGTCCACCGTTATTGGGCAGAACATAATGAACGTAAATGGTCAATAACCATACCTCATATATGTAATACATTGAGGGTTATGGGAGGAATTCGGTTAGGCCTTTGGTTGGCCTCAAAGAGGTTCTGGCAAACTGTCCGGAACAACACAAGAGGGGAGCAGTGCCCAGTCCACACGGGGGGCCTGCTGACCTATCCTGAGGATGTAGTCGGACGGTGTAAGGAATACAAAATGTCAAAATGCTACTCAGTGGCAAAGCTCTGGCGGTGGACGAGTTTCGCCCAGAATTCCTCAAGGCTCTGGGTTGAGGGACTGTCTTGGCTGACACGTCTCTGTTCCAACGACAGGGGGATTACACTCCTCAGTCTATTCCAGGGTGCTGGAGAGAAGGGTACGACCGTTGGTGGAACTTTTGTTACAAGAGTTCCAATGCAGTTTTCGTCCCGGTCGCAGAACACTGGACCAGTTCTACACCCTCACGAGGGTGCTGGATGGTGCATGGGAGTTTGCCCAACCGGTCTACATGTGCTTTATGGACTTGGAAAAGTCCATAAAGTCGATGTGTTCCTCGTGGTGCCTTTTGGGGGTGCGCCGGGAATACGGGATTGGTGGTGCGCTACTCCGTGCCATCCTGTCCTTGTACAAACGAGGAAGGAGCAGAATAGACAGAATTTTCAGGTGCAGTCAAGGCGTGGAGGGAGTCCGGTTTTGGTTTCGGCGGCCTTAGGATGTCATCTCTGCTATTTGCAGATGATGTGGTTCTTATGGCCTCCTCGGGCTGCGACCTTCAGCGCTGACTGGGACAATTTGCATCTGAGTGTGACGCTTCTGGGATGAGACTCAGCACCTCCACATCAGAGGCCATGCATGGTTCTCAGTCGGAAAAGGGTGGAGTACTCCTTCCGGGTTGGGAATGAGGTCCTGCCCCAGGTGGAGGAGTTGAAGTATCTTGGTGTCTTGTTCAGACGGATTGGCGCAGCATCTGCAGTAATGCGGTTGCTGTACCGGATTGTCGTGGTGAAAAGAGAGCTGAGCCGGAAGGATCTATGTTCCCACCCTCACCTATGGTCATGAGCTTTGAGTCATGACCGAAAGAACAAGATGGAGGATACAAGCGGCTGAAATGAGTTTCCTCCGTAAGGTAGCTGGACTCACCCTAAGAGATAGGGTGAGGAGCTCAATCATCTGGGAGGGGCTCAGAGTAGATCCGCTTCGAGAGGAGCTAGGATCTAGTTCGGATGCCTCTCGGATGCCTCCCTGGTGTGGTGTTCCGGGCATGCCCAGCTGGGAAAAATCCCCGGGGCAGACCTAGATATTTCTAGGTACGTATTACAGAATCTGCACCTATTCCTGTTTTATTTCTTTGGATTTCATGCTTCCAGCAAAAAGGTGTGTTTTAATTTATTCCACCCACCTCCAGTCACATCTTTGGTCCCACTCCCAATAGGAGGACGTCCGATTTGTGCCGCTAGCTGCAAACCCAAATTAGTAGGAGTTGTTAAACTGTATAAGAGTTGATAATAAGCGGCGATTTATCTTTTAAAAATGTCCACTTTTAACATACATTAAAGTGTTGGAACTCGTATCCAATCTGGAATTAGAGACTGGACAGTCCAAAGTTTGTCAAGAAAAGAGGTTTCTTCAAGACATCTCTCAATGGTAAGTAGTTTTAGCATTTTAGCGGTAATGTGTAATGTTTTTTGTGCGACTACCAGTGTTTTGAAAAAAAAAAAAAAAAAACTTGGGTAGAGCCACTGAGTGTAGTGGGAAATGTTTGATAGCAAACCCTCTCCCTGTAAGCGCACTCTATGATGCTACACAGGCAATGGCTTTTGTTCTGTGATTTACATAAAAGACAGTTAGGACACTGATAAATTGTTACTTCCTGCTTACTGGTAGGGAATCAGGGACCACTTGTGTCTGATGGAATTAGGTTTTAGGAATTTTTAGGAAGTGGCACGGTGGTCGAGTGGTTAACGAGCTAGGAGACCAGGGTTCAATTCCACTCTCGGCCATCTCTGTGTGGAGTTTGCATGTTCTCGCCATGCATGCGTGGGTTTTCTCCGGGTACTCCGGTTTCCTCCAACATTCCAAAAACATGCTAGGTTAATTGGCCACTCCAAATTGTCCATAGGTATGAATGTGAGTGTGAATGGTTGTTTGTCTATATGTGCCCTGTGATTGGCTGGCCACCAGTCCAGGGTGTACCCCGCTTCTCGCCCAAAGACAGCTGGGATTCCTCGTGAGGAAAAAGCGTTAAAAAATCAATTAATTTTTAGGAATTGTAAACAAATGTGTCATTCCCTTGCTAGCAACTTAAACATAAAAGCAGAGCCCGAGGAGATCCTCAGACCTGCCAGCAGACCACACGTTGGTGCAGTGGAGCCTGGGTTCCTTCTGGAAGCCTCATGAGGCTCTGGAGTTGTGTCAGGACTTCCTGGATGACGAATGCTTTGATGCCATTGGCTGGCTCACTGCCCTGTTCTCCAGACCTGAATCTAATGCAGCACCTCTGGGACATCATGCACCATTGCACCACAGACTGTCTCCTGGAGCCGATACTCTGATCCAGGTCTGGGAGGATAGGTCCCCTAGGGGGAGACCCATCCTTCATCTCATTAAGCGAGCACCCAGATGTTGTAGGAAGTGCATGCAGACCTTGGAAAAGTATAATTTCAAGTTAGATGTACATAATGTACCTTTGTAATGCCAGATCAAGTACTTCACATACTGCAACTTCAGTCAGCAGTTTGTGTGCATTGACTGCATTGGTTCAATTTGGCTCAGTGAAGCACACACTGCAGTGCAGTACTTAAAACTGACCACTGGAGGTCGCAATCCTCCATCAAAACATCCCTCTGAGCTTGTGTGTGTAAACCCTCCGAGGTTGGATGCTTCGCTGCTCCACTTCTGATTTGTTTGGATTCAGAAACTGGTTTTCCCGTCGCAAATAGTGGAAATAGAAGTATTAAATATATTAAATGTAAAATAATCTCAAGAACAAAATATTCCAGGGTTCAACTGTCCAACTCGTCGTACATCCAGTCTAACATCCCTGACTGTCATACAGGTGTCAAAAAAGGTTCACCACTAATAGCAAAAGGTAGAAACAGTAAGACCTAAGCTCACCATGCAATGTTTTGGTACAATCGTCAACTTCATGTCAACTTAGCATGGTTTTGGTGCACTTGCGTACATGTACATGTAAGTGCAGGTTAACGCTAATTCATTTGTACAATGCAGAAGTGGGGTTGAAAAAGAACCGTCGGATATTTTAGGGGGCGGTGCAAATGTTGAGTGGAGTACTTGCAATTCACTACTAAAAAGAAGAGACGCATCGGGTAAATTTGGCTATCCTGACAGCACTATACACAAAATGAACTCGGGAATACTCGGGAACACTCGGGAACTAAGTACACAGTATAGTATACTTATTAAAGTGCACCGGTGGAATTGATTTGACTCTGGAACAGATTATTTCTGTTTAGAGGGACATATAGAAAAAGACATTGACAGAAAGAGAGAGAGAGGGGTGGGGGTGGGGGGAGAGGGGGGGAGGTCGGTGCTGCAGCGGTCCAGTGGGTCTAGGCGACCATCATCGGTTCCTCACAGGAGCATCCTCATCTCCACACTGAGAGAAGACACAGACAGTGTTTTGGTTGTCCCCCCCCCACCCGTGCACAGGACCTACTGCCCCCATCTTCATCCTGCCCATATCCTCCTCCTCCTCCTGTCATCATGCCGGCGTGGCGGAGGAACCTGACTTTCTGCCTGCAGCGACTGCAAGAGGAAGAGGAAGGTAAGGAAGCCCACAACTAATGGCGCGCATGCACGAGCGCGTGTTCGCTTGGCTTCACGTGAGTGTGCTTGGACTTTTGGGCGGCTGGAATAAGTGCGTGTGCGCGGGCGAGAGTTTCCCCCCCTTTTCCTCCTCTTGCACCCCCGATGCTGACAGGTGTGCGTGTGCGCGTGTGAGTGAAGGAGACTGACGTGCTTGGCTTTGATGTGTGGCGAGAGACACGTGATTCTTTTTTCCAACAAAACAAAATGCGCGTGTTTATTGTGATGGCGTCAGTGGAGGCGGCTGATGTTTGTGTGCTCTTCAATTGTCTCTGCCCCCCCCCCCCCCCCCACTACCTCCCACCCTCACCCGTGGTCATGTTCTGCATTGACACGTAATAGTGACACAAAGTTGACCAGGCTATTTTCAGAGACGCAACAGAGGTGGGAGCCACCTGTTCATTCATTCATTCATTCATTTTCTACCGCTTTTTCCTCACGAGGGTAGCGGGGGTGCTGGAGCCTATCCGTACTGTCTTTGGGCGAGAGGCGGGGTACACCCTGTACTGGTGGCCAGCCAATCACAGGGCACATATAGACAAACAACCATTCACACTCACATTCATACCTATGGACAATTTGGAGTGGCCAATTAACCTAGCATGTTTTTGGAATGTGGGAGGAAACCGGAGTACCCGGAGAAAACCCACGCATGCACGGGGAGAACATGCAAACTCCACACAGACTTAGCCGACGAGGGAATCGAACTTGGGTCTCCTAGCTGTGAGGCCTGCGCGTTAGAGTTGAGACATGATTTGCAATTCTCTATAAACTAGCTACGGGGGATTGTTTTCAACGCTTGTTGACCCCAACAATCCCTTTTGTTGACTAGCCGTTTAGCTTCCTGTTGTGTCCTAGTGAATAAAGGATTGTTGCAGCGAACAATTATTTTAATAACCGATTAATTTGTGGATTATTTTTGTATTAATCTTTGAATCAGATAAAAAAACACACATTTTGAATGTGCCTCTTTATTCAGAAATAGAAGATTTGAACTGATGGACCAAATAAGTGCAAAAACACCAGGTTGCCGTTTGGATATCCTGTTCATTCATTCATTTATTTTCTACTGCTTTTTCCTCACGGCAATTTGGAATGGCTAAATTGGAATATGGGGGGAAACCGGAGGATGCTGGAGCCTATCCCAGCTGTCTGGGATAGACAGAGAGGCGCGGTACACCCTGGACTGGTGGCCAGCCAATCACAGGGCACATATAGACAAACAACCATTCACACTCACATTCATACCTATGGACAATTTGGAGTCGCTAATTAACCTAGCATGTTTTTGGAATGTGGGAGGAAACCGATGTACCTGGAGAAAACCCACGCATGCACAGGAGAACATGCAAACTCCACACAGACATGGCCGAGGGTGGAATTGAACCCGGGTCTAACAGGAGATAATTTACATTTAATTTTTAGTCTTCATCTCCGTGTCTTTGACATTGGGCACCTCAGCATCAGACATGTCCCATCGTCAGCGGTTTCAAGGGGACCTATTATGAGATGGCCGAGGATGGAATTGAACCCTGGTCTCCTAGCTGTGAGGTCTGCGTGCTAACCACTCGGCCGCCGTGCCACATACGTATATATTTGGTTATTTTAATTTGTTTTTTGTTATATATATTCAATCTACAAAAAATAAACTTAGGGACGTTTTGGATATTTTTTAAATAAAATATTTTTACATATTTAAGGACACATTTCTGTGTATCACGCTACAACAACCATCAAAATGTAATAATATGTCAACCTGGAAAGCAGCGAGGTGTCCAAGCGTATTCAAGAGTCAAAAAGGGTGCCCACTTGAATGAGAACTTCATTGTCATGAGACGTTTGAGGTTCAGCGTTCTGCCGGTTAGTGTTTTGACTTGTTCCCAAACAGAACGTCAGCTTGTGAAATTGTGTTGTGTTGTGGCTCCAGTGACCCGGCTGTCCTACTGATTACTGCCTTATGGCATGAATCGCAGTTGGAGCCCATAAACTGGACCGGGGTCCTCCTGTTTAATAGGTGTCGCTTCACTGCAAACTGCTGATGAAAAATACCGCAAATCATTATCATGGTGCGCTGCTTAATTAAGTTCCCTTGGCTGCCCTTCCACATGGTGATGACCTCGGGACTGCATTGCTCGGACGTCTGCTGGCACCTTCACAACAAAAGCTTGTGAGATACTATTTGACATGTTTGGTAATGGCAAGAAACGTATTCAGGTACATTAGGTTTATTACAGTATTTTCCGAGGTGGTTCATTTTTTGACAAGAGTTAAAATATTATTGATTTTATACTGATTGTATAAACGGGCGGTCGAGTGGTTAGCGCGCAGACATCACAGCTAGGAGACCAGGGTTCAATTCCACCCTCAGCCATCTCTGTGTGGAGTTTGCATGTATGCGTGGTCCAAAAACATGCTAGGTTAATTGGCCACTCCAAATTGTCCATAGGTATGAATGTGAGTGTGAATGGTTGTTTGTCTATATGTGCCCTGTGATTGGCTGGCCACCAGTCCAGGGTGTACCCCGCCTCTCAACCAAAGACAGCTGGGATAGGCTCCAGCACCCCTGCGACCTTCGTGAGTTAACTATTACAAACTACAAAATGATTCACTTATTCTAAACATATGGAATTCATCATTAAATTATCCATCCATTCATCCATTTTCTATACCGCTTATCCTCAGTAGGGTCGCGGGCATGCTGGAGTCTATCCCAGCTCTCTTTGGGCGAGAGGTGGGGTACACCCTGGACTGGTAATAAGCCCGAGGGGGGTGTAAAGCCGGGCTTTCTTGGTCCCAACCAGGTTACGTCCAGACTTTCATCTTCAAATCTGCTCTGAAAGCACAGCTGTTTCACTTTGGAGCTCATTCAGAGCTGGTGTCATCATTTATTGAGAATGTGGGAGACAGAAAAGCAACACTACTATTATGAAGTAAGATAGCTGTCAAAAAGGTGTGTGCATGATTTTAACCATTCGTATTCGTAATCTTAAACATTTGTATGTCAATGAAATTGTTGTACACAAAATTCTGCTGTCATATACATGAATCTGAGAAATTGTGCGGGTTAGGATTTTTTTCATGTGAGTATGAATCTAAAAGCTGTGAGTGCAAAGTCTTGTGAATACAACTCTAATTTCTACGACTACGACGTCTCTTCTATGAGCACGAATTCAAGTTTGTGGGTACGAGTTGAAAAGCGTTAACATGACGTCACGTAGGTCACAGGCAGGTCACAGAGAAAATAATCGAACCTCGATTCCTCCAATCGCGCGTTCGCCAAAGGAAAAAATGGCTGACAGCAGTGGACCGAGTGGAGCTGCCCGCTCAGGAGAAACATCACAGGTAAAGTCAACAACGTGTTTATCCAATATTCATTTCATAAAATTGTACTTTATTAAACAATGTACAGTTCATGGACTTACAGACTTACTCCTTTAGCTCGCAAACTAACGACATGCCGGTGACGATAAGTTAGTGCTAGCATTACTAGCATCAGAAGTTGGCTTGTGCTAGTTATTTAGCATTGACCTGCAAAATATGAAATTATGTGAAATTAATTTGCAAAATGATGTTGATCAAAATACAACTTTTGTCGATTTGTAAATGGTGTTATTTGGCGTATAAATCTGTCCATCGTATAAGTCCGGTCTCTTTTCCTCTTTGCCAATTCTCCTCTAGGCCATGTGCATTTGTTTACCACAGAGGAAATCAATCAGTGGACGATGGAATTATCATACACACATTTTGACGTCTGTATTTGTGTAGTCTTATCTGTCAACAACAAGAGATTCCGGTTTAAGGGGCGCGTTTGTGTCGCGGTAACCAGCAGCACTATTACTCTGAAGCTGTTGTACTTAAGGTAAAAATGAACCATAAGGAAAATATCCCATGCTCCTCTGATCAGAGCGGCGTCGCTAGCAACGCAGCGATTGGCAAGGTTCAATAGAGCCGGCTATAATAATTATTATTATTTGCCTGCAGTCAGTTGCTAGAGATTAGGCGCACAAGTGTGGGTTGCATGGGTCCAGACTAGCTTGCTGTTTGATGTGGATGCTGACCCAAACTCAGACTTTAAGTTAAGGAGAAGTTATTTTGCAGGCACTCTGTACAATCGTGCAAAATACCCATGTCTGTAACATTTGCTGTTCTTCTTCTTTCTTAATTTATTTCAGACATGCATACTATGTTACATTATTCTTTCTCACATATACACTTACAATATCTATTTATATATATATATATATACGTATATACATACACATATACATACACACATATCTACATACATATATATATATACACATATACACATACACATACATGCATATACACAACACCTCATTACTACACATGTCTGAAAAGGAGCAGGAAGAAGCAAAGCTTATTAAATCCTACCCCTTCTCCACGCCATAGCAGTTACCAATTCAATAAGTTTTTTTTTTGTTTGTTTGTTTTTTTTCACACATATAATCACAGAATCTTACATAAGACAAACAACAAAAGAAGAGTGGGAACATCGGACACCCCAGCAAAACCCCAGGACATTGCTGAAGCACACCACCAACCCCGCCAGTCAACCCACCTGGCCCCGACCCCCCTAGCCCCTAAGTGCACCCACCGAGTGCCCAGCACCCCAGCAGTCCCCGCGCACAATTTTGTCTTTTCTCTCACTCAGGTCCAATTAAGAGACATCATCATCACAGCACAAAATCTGGTGTTGATGTTAAGTAACAGCGTACAGGAGAATCAGGCCAGGCCAGTCAGACAGGAAAGTACAGGAGAAGCTGCTGTCGGACAGGGAGCACAGTCAGTTCCAGCAGTGAGGTCTCAGCAGGCAGTGCAACAACTTATAAGATCTCAGAACAATGGCCCTGGACTGTCAGTGAAACAAGAAATGGCGCGGTAGGGTACATGGGTCATGTATTGCACTCTCAGTGCAGGCACATTTGGACAGACTAGGTCCCTGATTTAAGTAGAAGGCAGGGAAACGGCTGCAGATGTTTTAAATTCTATTATTTACCTTAGAATATTTTCTGGGCTTCAGACCATCACCATGTGAACTATTGCATAAAACAAATTAAACAAATTTACATAAGCTAACATAATCATAGAATGTAGACATCTTCTAAGTTTGGTTGTTTTTTGTTGATGGAATATAAAAGATGAGAATAATAGTATGCCTTCTTTTTAGGTCCTTTCCAGGATTTTTTCAAAAGGAGGCAAGAGGCAAAAGACATTTTGCACCATATAGGACAAAAGAATCTGGGAAGAGTTTTTTGGTGAGCTTTTTTCTTCTTGAAAAACAATATGAAAAAACACCAAAAGGAGAAGAGGAACTGCCACTCATGCTGGCTGGCCTTGGCAAGCGTTCACTAACCATATCCGAAAACATGACACATTCAGAGGTATGCTACCATTCATTAACGGCCTTGTGTCAAGTCAAGAGAAAAACACCCATCTTAGAATTCATCTTGATGCATGGTTTTATTAATATTTGCATGATGAAATACACAGTAGTTCATAAATATAGGTCATTGCAATAAAGCTCTAACTATGCTTTTGTCTCTTAAGTTTTCAGAGTTGCTTGTCAGTGCATATCCAAGATTGGCAAATATCTGTGGTGGCTGGATGCTGCACAAGTCCACAGGTATGTAGTCAGACACACTGGATTAACGTTGTTCCAAAATACTCTCTATATGAGTAGTTATTGAATTTTCAGGTTTGTTTAGTATCTATAATTCATTAATTTTAGGTGGGGGTGGACGGCGGAGCTTGGTTGTTATTCCTCCAGATCTACATGGATACACTGGCCAGCAGCTGAAAGTAGTGAGCGGGAATGGAAAATACACATTGTACATTTCTCCTTTACAAGAAGAACTTGATACAATTCCATTACCACCTGAAGCAAAGGAGTTTGAGAACATGCCCAAAGCCCAGTGTACAACCTGCAAGAAAATGATTCCTCTTCAAATTCTTCCAGTACACATCAAGGAATGCAAGACAGACCTTGTAGATTTGTCCTATTCTGCTGAAGAGGTATGTCAAAGTTTTAGTCTTTTAGGCTTTATCTCACAGCTGTTTGTATTGAAAAATGAGATGTTATCCTGTATTATGCTCTAAACACTTACATATTATTATTGTTTTTCTCCCCCAGGAAAACTGCAACGAAGAACATGAAGATGAATTCCCAGATTCCATTTGCAACCAGACAGACAAGGTGAAATTGTTTGTGCCTTCCTGGTAAATTAAGATATTAATCTCTGGAATAATGTAAAATTGTATTTACATGCCTTGTGGATTCTATTTTAAGACTGCAGAGTGTCCTGTGTGCAACAATGCATTTCAAGTTGACATAATTGAGATCCATGCAGCCATATGCGGATTACGGTAATATTAATGATTTTGTGCAACTTTTTTAAATGTTTACCTACATTCATTTGACAAATTACATATAAGGAGATTGCCTTGCAACATTTTGTACGTATGCAAGTGTTTATGTCAAGATAATTTAGGACAAGTTGTTATTCTCTATGTGTGCAGACCTTCAGATAATGACGGCCATGAGTCAAGTGGATCAGTACCAGTCAGTCAAATCAGTACCTTTCAAAGGTAATATTGTACATTAGGTAATTATGGTGGCAAATTATGTCATCTAGATAATATGCACTTTAAATTGATACTGCAGTATCAATCATCTTTTTCCTGTTGAAAAGCTTTGTAATGTGTTCAGTGTGATCACAGAGAAATGTGGTAATCAAAAAACATTGTATGTTTATGACACATTTTGCTCTTATCTTGATTTACATGAAGCCTGCTCTCACCACATAGTTTCACCAGAATAGGAGGTGTCGTGGTTGTTAGGTACAACCACCCAGAATAATTGTAGCAAACAGCTATGAAATTATACATACAGTATAACCATGTCTAATTTTGGTTTTTATTCAAATGCCCAGTGGTGAACAAGAAACAAATAAGTATAAGTGTCTATCTTAATGTTCATTTTTTGTCTTTTGTTCTTAATTCCAGTTCTGAGGAAATCTTGGAATGGATCGCTTGTCAAGTTGATGAAACAAACACATTTTCCATCTGTGTGTCGCGAACTGACCTCTTCAGCAGAGGCATGCAACAGTGGCAACGGCAGAAGAAGACGTCGCCCAAATGTAGACTTAAGGTCACATTCTTTGGTGAGGCAGGCATCGATACTGGAGCCCTTAGCAGAGAATTCCTCACAGGTACAAATGTTTGTCTATATATCATGTCACGATAAGAGAATATTTGTGCACATTAGATTTTTACAAGGCCCCGTGCAGGATAAAAGATAATCGAGAACAAAAAGGAAAGGAATTATCTACACACTGAATATAGTTCCAAGAATTTTTATTGGACTGATGTGTGGATTTCGTCCTCTTCCTGTTTGTCCATATTTGTCAAATCAGACACACTTTACACACTGTGAACATCACCACCTCTGGTGTTGTAGTGGGCTCAAATGCTAATTAAATGGGGAAAAACGAGAGACAGAAGAGACCTTTTGAATGTCCTGTATTTGCTGTTTTGCAGAAATGCTGGCAGAGATCGAAAACAGACTCTTCATTGAAGGGTCAGATAAGAAAGGGAAGAATCCTGTTTATTGTCTGAACAGTTTGGACTCTAATTACTTTAGGTGTGTATTGAAATTCCTCTTGTTTTCTTTCAGTATATTAATTGCAATAATACTTAACCCTATTTTGTATCATTGTAAATATATTCAGGCAGTTTATGCTGTGTTGTTTTGTTTTGGTTAGGGGTGCAGGAGAGATCATGGCAGCCAGCCTGGCACAAGGCGGACCTTGTCCTAGCTTCATGCGCGAGTGGTGCGTCAGATATCTCTGCTCCGGAGACTCTGACAGCATACAAGTGTCTGCCAGTGATGTAACAGATTTTGAACTGTCACAGCTTATTGAGAGGGTAAATACAATTTTATTAAAGTTAGTAATTGCATTAACCTCAGTATGATATAGCTTGCACAATTACTTTTTAGGTTTGTAGCCTTTAGAGAAAAATGATACAATGCAACTTAATTTCACTTGACACCCACTCTGTTTTCAGATAAACAGCGCCAGTAATGACAACATCAGTGACCTGGTTGACGATGTTGTGACCTGCGGATACACTGGAATCGTGTCTCTGGAAAACAAAGACAGCATGATAAGGTACGTTGGTGACATTTTTGATTTTCATTAAGGTAAGGGTGTATTGTACAAGAATTTGTGACTTGAGTTAGGCTACTTGTTTGGTCATGTCTAAAGCACGGATTACGTGGATTAAGTAACATGGCATTGTTTCATGCAAGGCTGTGTTGTTTAACTTCTTTACATGTCACCTAATAATAATAATATAGGTTTTTTAAGTTGTTTTGGCAGTTTTTCCCTCTACATCCAACAGGTTTACCACTTAAGTATATTCTCCTGATGAAACATTTTGTCCATTAGAACTGTTATACTTCACTCCACCATGAGAGTCATCCCAATGCTCAACCAGCTCAGAAAAGGCCTGCAGCTGTATGATCTATCAAAAATCATGAAGACTCATCAAGACCTCTGCCTACCACTGTTTGTTCCAGGGGAAGATAATGAGGTCTATTCTTACATTTTAGACTGCTTTTAATTGAGCATGAATGTCTTTTGCGAGAATTACAATGTTTATGCAGACTGAAATGCACTTCCTTCTTCTTAAAGGCGGATGCAGGCTTCCTTCTAGAGAGGTGCCGCCCTGTCTTCAGTGAGATTGGTTCTGCCAAGCACCAAAAAGAAGTAAAAATCATTAACTTTCTCCAGGACTACCTTCAGGAGATTGAGGATTCTGGTATGTTTTAGCCAAGATAGGGTAATAAAGACATTAACTTTTTCTGCTATCCTGCAGTACATTTGATTTAGTGCAGTGTAAATGGTTAATTGATTCAAAATAAACAACCCATTCAATCTAAGCGTTTTTGAAAACTTGATGTCACTATTTAAAATGAATGTAAATGATGAAATGTAATATTGTGACCTAGAAGAACAGTTTGATTAAACTAGACATGAAGGGCTTACAGATGGATGACTTGCAGTTATATCTACAATAATATAACAACATAGTGCCTGTCATCCAGTCACAACAAATGCTGCTTTTATTAAAATCTCTGTGGTTTCTACTGTGATTAATCAAATGTTCTTATACTCAAAAAGGTCAGTATGATTTGTGTATATGTAAGGGATTTTTATCAACTTCAAAACTAAAATGTATTGTTTTCAATTCAGACTAACATTGTGTTAATCTCTTCATTAAGAACAAGAGGGCCCCAACAACAACGTTACTCCAGAAGGCTTGACTGTAGGACGCATCATGCAGTGGATGACTGGACAACGACATAAGCCTGTTCTGCCAAGCGAAAAGAAGGACTTTGTCATAAATATGAAATTCAACCATGACTGTGATACGCAACACACTTTTTTGTTTGTTTTCCAACTGTAAGCGCCTGCAGTCGTACTGTCACATTCCCTTCAGCTCATCTGAAAACATATACTGAATTCAAAAACATTTTGACACTAGCCATATGCCATGGGCAAACTTTTGATCGGGTGTAACCGCTCAGTGTAAAGGAAAACAAGTAACTGCGACATGTCAGATCATATGTTTTATTCTGGTCATTTTTGTGACAGCTTCCTTCCTTTTCTGTAATCGCCATGTTGCTCTTTGGAATACCCACAGTCATTTTGTTTTAGAAAAGTCCAATTTAATTCTGATGAATAGAAATTTCATCGGAAAGTTCTCAGTAAAAATGTTTGGGACTCCTATCTCATGTTAAATTGAACAGATGTCAGAGCAAGTCTTTTTTAACAGGTAGACTGCAAATGTTTACCTTTAGTTTATGCTATTAAAATCTTTTGCAAGATCATGTTATATCTCAGGCATTTCTTGTGTTGCCATTAGACTTTCAATACACTGAACCATTGTTATGTAAATGTCTCTGCCAAATGACTCTGATGAGGCCAAGGGATTTATCATGGACTGTACAGTTTCCATAATATGCGGAGTCAGAGGGCACTCAATTTCCTGGACTTGAACTCCATATGGTTCCTCGTGCACAGCATCAAACATTTCCCAGTCAGTTCCAAATAGCTCCATGTTCTGGGGAGGGGGGGGGGAAATCTTTTTAATATTTTGTATGAAACAGCATTTGTTAGCGTCATAGAATAACTGCCTGAGTCATATTTTAAGGTTTTTAACACAATAATGCACTGTGAATCAGCAGTGTTAGGGGAACTAGGCAGAATCAAAATTTAGCTAAAATATGATTCGGTTATAAGTCTAATAATTTTGAATTATTTTAAAAACATACCAAAGCACACACTGAAGTACACAGGCATAGTGCAGTGACAACAGAAAACCATTGAAATAACAATAAAAAAATCATACGTTTTATATATACCTAAGCCTTGTATTTTGATCAACATCATTTTGCAAATTAATTTCACATAATTTCATATTTTGCAGGTCAATGCTAAATAACTAGCACAAGCCAACTTCTGATGCTAAAGGAGTAAGTCTGTAAGTCCATGAACTGTACATTGTTTAATAAAGTACAATTTTATGAAATGAATATTGGATAAACACGTTGTTGACTTTACCTGTGATGTTTCTCCTGAGCGGGCAGCTCCACTCGGTCCACTGCTGTCAGCCATTTTTTCCTTTGGCGAACGCGCGATTGGAGGAATCGAGGTTCGATTATTTTCTCTGTGACCTGCCTGTGACCTACGTGACGTCATGTTAACGCTTTTCAACTCGTACCCACAAACTTGAATTCGTGCTCATAGAAGAGACGTCGTAGTCGTAGAAATTAGAGTTGTATTCACAAGACTTTGCACTCACAGCTTTTAGATTCATACTCACATGAAAAAAATCCTAACCCGCACAATTTCTCAGATTCATGTATATGACAGCAGAATTTTGTGTACAACAATTTCATTGACATACAAATGTTTAAGATTACGAATACGAATGGTTAAAATCATGCACACACCTTTTTGACAGCTATCTTACTTCATATACTATGAGATCACACTGATTCGCTAGCATTCCCTGATTCAATTTTCGACAAGAGAGAACATCAGGAATAAAATTCAAGATGAAATGTTTCTAATCAGGCTAATGTTTGCAGAAGTCAATGTTAGTGGCGTCCTTGCGTGCCAGTTTGTCATCTTATAGTACAATATTTGCAGCAAGAACTGCAGCCACGGGTGTAACAGTGTAAGTTTTTTTAATAACGATTCGATTCGTATCAAGATTCGTTACGATCCAAATTGATCCAGTAACTTCTTAGCCAAAAATTCAGAGTCTAACTGAAATAAATACCTGGTTACTGGACAGTGTGGGTGAAGTTTCCAATATTCCTGTTGTTTTTGAAGGGAATCAGGAAGAAATTAATTATGAATATAAACAAGCAAGTAGGGCTGCACCCTGGTGAGTGGTTAACGCACAGGGCTCATAGCTAGGAGACCCAAGTTCAATTTCCCCGTTGGCCATCTCTGTGTGGAGTTTGCATGTTCGACCTGCGCATGCGTGGGTTTTCTCCGGTTTCCTCCCACATTCCAAAAACATGCTAGGTTAATTGGCGACTCCAAATTGTCCATAGGTATGAATGTGAGTGTGAATGGTTGTTTGTCTATATGTGCCCTGTGATTGGCTGGCCACCAGTCCTGTGTTTGACCTGTGTTCCTCCGTGCATACGTAAGTTTTCTCCGGGTACTCTGGTTTCCTCCCACATTCCAAAAACATGCTAGGTTAATTGGCGACTCCAAATTGTCCATAGGTATGAATGTGAGTGTGAATGGTTGTTTGTAATGGTAATGGTAATGGTTTTATTTCATTTGAACATGCATCAGATTACAATTGAGTGCATCCCATAATCAGTTCACAGTTCCACATGTCCAAAAGGAGTAGGAAGAAGCAAAGCTTATTAAATCCTACCCCTCCATCTGGTACTTTTACAATCAGTAACTGTTACATTTGTTCACTTCCTGCTTTCCATAATACAGTTTAGTTTTTTTTTTTTTAATAATGCACCTTGTACCGAAGTACGAGGTGATATGAGCATCCAATGACATAATGGGTACCATAGTAAGTGTCAATATAGTGATATATATAGCACATCATGACTGGTTCAAGACTCTTCATCCTTGTATTTAGCAAACATCAACTGCTTGTATTGTTTCTTGAATTGGCTCATCGTTGTGTATTGTTTGATTTCCTTACTCAATCCATTCCATAGTTTGATTCCACATACTGAAATGCTATGGCTAGCATAACGTAGTCCTAGCATATAAGTGTTTCAAATGTACTTCTTCCCTGAGATCATATTTCTCCTCTCTTGTAGAGAAGTATTGGATGACATTTTTAGCTAATTGGTTATTTTTAGCCTTATGCATTATTTTAGCTGTTTGAAGATGAACTATATCAGCAAGTTGAAGTATTTGTGATTTTAGAAATTGTCTATATGAGCCCTGTGATTGGCTGGCCACCAGTCCTGTGTTCGACCTGTGTTCCTCCGTGCATGCGTGGGTTTTCTCCGGGTACTCCGGTTTCCTCCCACATTCCAAAAACATGCTAGGTTAATCGGCGACTCCAAATTGTCCATAGGTATGAATGTGAGTGTGAATGCCCAAAGTCAGCTGGGATAGACCCCAGCATACCCCTGCACCCCTCGTAAGGATAATCGGCACAGAGAATGGTTGGATGAAAAATATGACTTGAACTTAAATTTCATTCCTCATTCACATTTCTACACCGAGTATTAAATAAGTTTTATATTGGGAAGTAGTGACTTTCCCATCAAGACAATGTTGATGGCAGCATAGGAACAGAAAGTGAGTTGACAATCCGGAGCCAAAGTAGTTTGGAATCCGCACACAACTGCAGCCAGTACAGATCGTGGTTTTATATCGAAGCTGCTTCATGGCAGATGTTACAATCAGTTGAGGGTGCAAAACGAGACTTAGTGGAGCTTGTTGCTGTGTCTACCAGAGTCAGCGTGAGTGGTACTTTGATCTGGATCAAGACCGGTGTTAGTCATGTTTGTCACACAATGACCAATGACCATCTGCTTGCCGTGACATGCATAACACATCCAACTATCTGTTAGTATACAATACAAAGATTAGAAGGGTGCTGCCAAATTGTGCAGCAGTTCTGTTAAGTGGTAACTATAAATGGAACGCCATAGTTGGAATAAAAATCATTCCATCCACAGGTGGCGAATAAATATAAAATGCAAAATCCAAACATATGCCAACGTACTGTACAGTATGTAATTAGAAACCAATGCATTATCTGATCATCAGGGTTTGATAGACACATCAAGAGGGAAATGAAACTAAAGATGGTGATGACTGGCTGACTGGCTGACCCTTACATGGTGTGTTTGCGTGCAGTCTGTGTAATGCATTTACAAGTAGCTTCCTCGCCGCCATGTAAGCGTTTGATCAAAACATCTCATTCCCGTGTTGATGGACTATGCAGAGTGCACGCGTATGTTTATGTGGAAGAGACACGCTCTTCCACGAGCCTTCAATCATCATGCAGACGGCGGGCCGATCATTTAAGGGCGCAAACAATAACGGCCTGTGTGATTTGAAAGGCAGGGCTGAGAGAAAGAGTGGAGGCTGCGAAGGAGAAGAAACACAGCAAATTTTCTTTTTATCTATAAATCATGAAGGATCAAATGTTTATATATGATAGTGTGACAAATGGGGAGGCTGTGATTGCCTTTTAATAAGGCTTAGTGCTTATCGCTAATTGATGTGTGTGTGTGTGTGTGTGTGAGGGAACGATAGAGTGAGAGAGAGACCTTTGTTGTTGTTTATCATCTTTTTACAAGTGCAAATATGAGAAAATTCTCCTATTTTCTGAAGTCGATAAAGTCCTTAAATCCTCCTAGAGGATGATTATTAGCTAACAAGTCAATCATCTCAAGGCTTTTACTGTAATTGAAACGAATATGAAGCAACATTTAATTTAACATCGTTTCCCGCTTCAATACTCACATCTTTGTGATGAAAAGCGTCACTCTCAGCTTCATCCACTGCATTCTCCTGTCAGCTGACACCGACAGTAGCGGTGCTGCTGTACTCATGTGTATGTTTGTTGTGACTGTGACAATGAAAGAGTTTGACACCTTCAAAAAGGTCTATACACAAGTAAGCTGTAGAAATTCTCCCCCTGAGGACTCTAAGTGGATTTCGAATAGAAGATAAGGGAATCTTAAAGAACCAAATTATAGAATGAGAACCAGATTGTTTATTCCTGACAACAATACCTAATACAGATTATCTGTATACCTTATCCCTGTATACCTACAAGTAAGCGGGTCTTATTACAGCACAGCTGCAAAAAAGCACCCTTCCCCTGTATAAGTATATTTTGTCTGTATTTGTGAGACTATGTGTTTGCTTTTATCTTTAGCTAGCAAAATTGAGCAAATAACCTCAAAGCGTACCGCCAGTGATTTTAGCCAAGATTTGAGTGATGTGTCAATAGTTTTCACTGAAGAAGAAACATACATAACTTGCAGAACAGAACAAGGATTTAACCGTGATTGGAATTATTTATTCGAAGAGAAGAGAATGGTAAGTGTAAATTACCTTGGAGTTGCTTATCCTTCAATTATTGTTTTAAAATGGGCTTCTTAATGAGCTTAAAGGGGTCTTTGTAGCCTGTTTTAGTGTATATTTTGCTGCAGCTGCTGCCCTGCCCGCCCCAGCCCTTGCCAACATCCATCCATTTTGCATGCTGCTTATCCTCATCTCTCTGTGAAATGTGTTTTGTGACATGAACAATGCTTTGAATGCTAGTCGCTACTATGGCGTAGTGTTTACATATGTAAATATGACTTACTGTTTGTCACAACTTGGATGGGGTTCGTCTTGTCCCTTCCTGTGTAGCATAGCATCAGTAATAGCATTCTAGCATCCAAATGTGTTTATATTGTACTTTCAAGCCAGATGCTTCTTGTGAAGGTGTTTGCTCAGTGGTCTTCAGTGAAATGAACTTGCAAAGAACAGAATGCAGGTGATGCGTCTTTCTCTGTAGTTGCTTCGTTCATTGTAAAAAAAAATAAAATAAAAACTTACAATATCACTCAGACACTGCGAATGACCAGCGGCAACACAATGATTTGGTATGACTACTATTTTGATGAAAATAGTCATAGTCATTAGGAGTGACCAGGATGGATAGGATCAGGAATGTGTACATCAGAGGGACATTACATGTTAGAGGCCCTTTATGGAGATAAAGTCAGGTATTGTGCAAGGTCAGAACAAGAACACCTTTCATATTAAAGAGTTGGTCCAAGACCCGAGAGGTAAGTGATATGTAAAACTGGTACATAGACATAGCAACATTTCTACAACATTCCACATTTACGTACACACAACATCAAGGTTTACGTCAATATTGTCTATATCCAAAAAATCTTCTTGACGGAACACTCGGGTTTGTTGGAACCTGTCTTCTCTAATGGAACATTCACCGCCTGTTATGTGTTGGACAGTGGAGGGAAGTGTAGGGTCATGCGCCTGGCCATTTTTTCCGTTGAGGACATCCATGACATCTCTCTATTTGGAACCATAGACAGGAAGCAGAACTGGAGGTAGCAGAGATGAGGATGCTGAGATTCACATTGGGAGTGACTAGGATGGATAGGATCAGGAACAAGTACATCAGAGGTACATTACATGTTAGAGACCTTGGAGATAAAGTCAGAGAGATGGTTAGGACATGTCCAGAGGAGAGATAGTGAATATTTTGGTAGAAGGATGCTGCCAGGTAGGAGGCGTAGAAGAAGACCAAGGATCATCATCATCATCATCATCATCATCATCATCATCATCATTATTATTATTATTGTTGTTGTTGTTGTTGTTGTTGTTGTTGTTGTTATTTGCTGACTTTGTATGTGGTCAGTTACTTCTGATTTCGCAAGGCACTTTAGTCAATATTGAGCCATTCAACCATCTAATTTCTTGCTTTTGGGTGCCCCCAAAACTGCTGATTGCTTGATGGCATGGATACAGTATAACTTTAGAATCGTTTCTTGAAGTGACTTCTGATAGATGGTCTGGGCCCCGTTTCAAGAAGCAGGTTCAACCAACTCTGGAGTCTAACCCTGAACTCTGAGTTGATCTACTCTGAGACAGGAAACTCTGACTTACGGGTTTCAGAACAGGTGATTTCAATTGGTTCAATCAACACAGAGTTTGTTCACTCTGAGTTAAGCGCGTGCACCACGACTTTAAAAAGCCCTGATCAATGGAGCCCCGTTCCCTCGATTCACCATGGCAACGAGTGAGAAGAAAAGATCGTCGTATTTCAGTCCTCTGGAACTGGATATATTAATGCGGTCATACGGCAAATTTGAAAGCGTTTTTAAAAAGAAAAGCAACATTGAAAGCGTTTTTAAAAAGAAAAGCAACACGGCTGCAGCAGCGAAAGAACGCGAGTCGGCGTGGGAGAAGATTACTGCTCGAGTCAATGCGTAAGTTTAAATTTATTATATACATTTATGTAATCACAATAATATTAGGCTACAGATGCAAACAAGTAGAATGGTGTTATAGCTACAATTTATGTCACTTAGATGTAATCCCACCGGCGAAAAAAGAACGTGGAAGCAGCTGAAGATGAAATATAAAAACATTGTTCAAACAGGTAAGCCCTCAGCATAACAGTCAGGGTGCCTCTTTTTAATCATGTTTACCACTAAATATCATTCAGCAGCTGTTTCAGTGTGCATTATCTCCAACATAATATTGTTTTCACACACATAAATGTCCTCGCCTGTATACAGTTAAATCAGACATATGAAAAGCAACATCTAACTTCTACTCAGCCAACAGAAAGCGGGCATCTGCCCGCAAAACTGGCGGAGGACCACCCCCACCACGTCTGACCGAGGCAGAGGAGCTGGCCATGAGTCAGACTGTCGGGAGGCCAGTCGCAGAGGGGATCCCTGGAGGAACCTCATCCTCGGACATGATTACACAGGAGCCACCAGCCTTGATAAGATGCAATAGGCCTAGGCCTCAAACTTCTTTTGGGCCTATAGTTCAATGTTAATTTCCCTTTCATGTGTTTTTCTTTTGTCTCAACAGATTCTGAAGGCGTACTTGGTCTAGTGGATCCATGTGCCACTTTAACTGTAAGTAGCCAATAGTCCAGAGATGATGCCATATTTAAAGTACAGCATAGTGAAACACAACACTCTAAACAGGATGATGAAGATGATGGGACCACAATGTCTGCTGCCTTCTCTGTGGTGTCTGAGAGGGAGCCTGAGAGGCCTACAGAGGTAAAATCTTGATGTTACTGATTTCCTCTCCATTCACATGTCTTTACATGCTTTTGTGGATTATAGTGACTTTTAGCCTACACTGAAGTATTAACGGATTCTTATCCATTTTAACAGAGCATGGCTGGGCAGCTGGGCAGGGTCCCTCAACCTCCACAGCACAGATTGACACAGTGAGATATTCAGTAAATTCCAGAGGTTAATTCAGTGGAATTCATGTGCAACTGTATAATGTCATCCTTATGTGTTCCCAGCTACCACTAAAAGAAATCTACAAAGTGCATTTATTAAAAACAGTACAAAAAACAGAAAAAGAAATGGTGCTGCTGGACCGCCAGATAACTAAAACGGATCTGGAAATTGAATTATTAAAACACAAGTTAGAGGTGGGTGCATGGTCATAGGTGAATTGTGTTGATGATTGTAACAATTAAAAAGTAAGAAACCATTTTTTTTCTTATTTGTAGGAAATAAAGAAGACCAAATAAATTTTTTTTTGTCTTTCTGTTTATTTTACTGCTGTTGGTGATGGTGATTATGAAAAACGACCAAACTGGCTTTAAACACGCGCAACAATGAATGAATCACACCGGAGACAGAAAGAAACTCGAGGTTCATTGAAGAAAACCTGGTCCCGACCAGGTTATGTTCACAGAGTCTGTTGCCATAGTAACTGACACCGAGGTTAAGTTACCTCTCTCTGTGAAACAGGCTGGAGTTACTCCTCTGTCTCTGGTTTGACTTACCTCCCTTTTTGAAACGGAAAACTCAGAGTTTCCCTCATTTCAGGGTTAACATACTCAGAGTTTTCACTAAACCTGCTTCGTGAAACGGGGCCCTGGTGAACAGAAGAAGCGAGTAAATATGGCAATTGTTATTGTTGATTGTTGACTGATTGACTTATTGATTGTCAATACCGGTAAGTACGTAATGACAGTAATGGGTTTGGGACAGCTTGTCACAATTCAAGTCAGAACTAATAGTGTGGTACAGCATACTTATTGAAGTGCACTGATGGAGGTATTCCACTTGAGACACAACCAATGTGTACTTGTTATGATGCAACAAAATGAGAAAACAAGATTTGACCATAATGGCTTGGTGCTAACTTCAGTTTTCTCCAATCTTTGACCTAATTTGCCTCGTTTTTTGGCTTTCTCGCCACTCTGCTTGCATCCCTCTGAAAGACTTGTTCCAATATTTTACTTTTCAGAATCAATCAGAAGTCTTTTTGTCCCATTTTGCCCGAGGAAAAGAAGCTGCCTAATACATGTGCATACCCGCTGTGTCTCAAATGGAATACTGTACTTCCACTTGTACTATTATGTTTTGCTGTAATATAGGAACCCAATATGAAGTATAGAGCCTGAATACATACTCTGCTACAAAAATCCCCAGCTGCATAGGCTGTCCCAACCGCCGCATCAAACACTGAATACACAGAGACAAAGTATGGCAGTATTGTGCAAGTTCATAGTTCAAAAGGTCAGTAAGGATAATTCACAATGCCGCCTACAGGTATGTGATCTGTAGGCAAAAAAGGTCAGTAAGGATAATTCATAATGCCGCCTACAGAGAACATACTAACTCCTTAGTTCTAAAATCACAAATACTTCAACTTGCTGATATAGTTCATCTTCAGCTAAAATAATGCATAAGGCTAAAAATAACCATTACCTAAAAATGTCATCCAATACTTCTCTACAAGAGAGGACAAATAAATAAACAAAAAAATACAAAAAAAAACCTTGAATTGTATTATGGAAAGCAGGAAGTGAACAAATCCAACAGTTACTGATTGTAAAAGTACCAGATGGAGGGGTAGGATTTAATAAGCTTTGCTTCTTCCTACTCCTTTTGGACATGTGGAACTGTGAACTGATTATGGGATGCACTCAATTGTAATCTGATGCATGTTCAAATGAAATAAAACCATTACCATTACCATTACCATAGTTCTCATGAACTAATTCAAAGTTCACTTCACGCAGTATAAATATCAATAGTTCATGTTCATAGTTCACATTTCAATTTTGAGCGGGTTTAAAGTTCAGTTCATTTAATTTTGTTTTAGCTGAAAAGTGAGAAAGAAAGATTGACTTTGTTTTTAGAAGAAAACTATGACATCCATAATCACCTACTGTATAGTTCAGTATTTACAGCTATGTATTGTCCCAGTGAGATTGGAGAAGAATATTGAATATAAAGTGGTTTTCTTTATTCATGCATGTTTATTTCTTCACAGTCTGCAAACAAAAGCCACAACAAATTATAGTGTTGTTTCATGCAATGAAATCCATTGTACTGCACCCTAAATTCTGTCACATAAAATGGATTAAGTTATTGCATATGGAACAAATGTGTGGACAATAGATACAATTTATGTTTTATTCATATGTTTCCCCACTACTGTTCCTTTTGCTGGTTTGTTACGCTAGTGTGCTCAATGCTGTGCGAACCACGTTGAGTACGTTGAGGGCAGTGACAAAAACATGCTGTTCATATCTCTCGTCAGGTAATAACTGGAGTATATCTATAGTCCATTTTCAAGTTCTTTATTTCAAAATACATTGCGTTCAGTTCAACCGTCTTAGAAAAAGGAACGTGTTGAATGAATGCATTTTTTAAAACTCGTTCATGCACAACATTGAAATATGGTAACAACTTGCCAAAGACCAACATGGAATACAAACCAGGACTCTTGTGAGCAGGTCATGTCCAAGACATCCACCGTTTCTTCCTCACGAGGGCCGCGGGGGGTTCTGGAGCCTATTAGCGTATTATATTTCTATAATGCCTCATATTAACTCACTAGCAAGATATCAGTGTATAGACTGGTCATATATCTCATCTTGTTTCATATTATCTGCATACTGTATTTGTATATAACTCTGGGTAAAACTGTTTCATCTTGTTTTCTGCATGTAAAACTATAATTACTTTCTATAAAATGCATTTTTGGTTCATCATTTCCAAATCCATTAGATACACACTCTTTATTGCTCTCTGGTTCTACCATATATCTTATCTCACTATATCTTTATCTTACTTATTGTGTGGAAATATGGGCTAATAACTATAAAAGCAATCTTCACTCGCTAAATGTACTGCAAAAAAGGGCAGTAAGGATAATTCATAATGCCGCCTACAGAGAACATACTAACTCCTTATTTCTAAAATCACAAATACTTCAACTTGCTGATATAGTTCATCTTCAAACAGCTAAAATAATGCATAAGGCTAAAAATAACCAATTAGCTAAAAATGTCATCCAATACTTGGATGAGAAATATGATCTCAGGGAAGAAGTACATTTGAAACACTTATATGCTAGGACTACGTTAAAAAGCCATAGCATTTCAGTATGTGGAATCAAACTATGGAATGGATTGAGTAAGGAAATCAAACAATGCACAACGATGAGCCAATTCAAGAAACAATACAAGCAGTTGATGTTTGCTAAATACAAGGATGAAGAGTCTTGAACCAGTCATGATGTGCTATATATATCACTATATTGACACTTACTATGGTACCCATTATGTCATTGGATGCTCATATCACCTTGTACTTCGGTACGGGACAAAAAAAAAAACAAACAACAAAAAAAAAACAACTGTATTATGGAAAGCAGGAAGTGAACAAATATAAGTTTCTGATTGTAAAAGTACCAGATGGAGGGGTAGGATTTAATAAGCTTTGCTTCTTCCTACTCCTTTTGGACATGTGGAACTGTGAACTGATTATGGGATGCACTCAATTGGAATCTGATGCATGTTCAAATGAAATAAAACCATTACCATTACATATGTTGCCAGAAACCAGAAAAGCAGAAATAACAATAGCAATTATTTACCTACTTCTTCTTGTATTCTTTTTAAAGCTGATTTCAAAAAAAGAGTATTATCACCAACATTTGAATCATCCCATAAACTTCTGTACTTCAAAAACAAAATCTAAGTACACGAGCATGTATATGAGCACTCCAAAAATTAAAAAAAAAGTTTAAGTACAAAAGTGTGCACTTCACTGAAAAAGCTAAGTGTAAGCACAGAACCGTGCCAATCTGGACACAGCAAGGGTGCTAATCTCTGTATGCCACACCCTTTTTTCATAAGACAAATTTGCTTCCATTAAGTAAGTACTGAACCCGGAGTGGGAAAGCATGGTGTGAAATCATCATAGACTCACAAGACTAATTTTTGACTAATGCCTGACTAATCAATGTGTTGTATGTGGCAGTGCATGCCAATATCATTCTCAATACGACAATATTGATCAGTGTTGGCACAAACACGAGTGCTCATGTTTACCCGAAATAATATAGCAAAATGTAGGATTACTTATTTGGATGTTGTTCAAATGAAATTATAGAAGCTCGCAGTGGAGTTTGACCTTCAGTGCATCTTGCACCTTGTACAGTAACATCATATGAATGTCACGCTATCAATCACGTATTCAATCTTACACAAAGTGATGTTTAAATCTAGTGTGTGTGTGTGTGTGTGTGTATGTGTGTGTAATGTGACGAGCATCTCCTCTGAGCTGGATTTGTTACCTTGGCCTTTAGAGACTCACAGGATGTCCTCCCATTGCTTGCAGTGTGTGTGTGTGTGTGTGTGTGTGTGTGTGTGTGTGTGTGTGTGCAGGATGCGTGAAGAAGGCATGTTGCCGTGGGTTAGCAGTGGGCTAGAGCGGGAACGGCGCTTCAGTCATAATTGGATCTGACGATGAGTCATGCGGCAGAAACAACAAACAGTCTTCCCTCCTTCCTCCTCCTCCTCCTCCTCCTCCTCTTCTGTGTTTCCATTTCCTTCTTTACTTTCCGCTCGGCGTCCTTCATCCCTTTTTTTCCAGCATCAATATGGAAAATGTTGGTTTTCTGTGGATTTCATTTTCATTTACGACACTGGCATTCTTGTCGTCTTTGTGCTATATTTTACTTTGTTTACTTGTGTGTTGACGCGTCTCAGTGATATCGCTCCCAATTAGCATCATGATATCTGTTTTATGACCATCGCTGGTTGCCATATTTACAAGGAATTTATCACGAATTTATAAGGAATCAAATGCGGTAATGATTTTAAGGAATACAGTCATATAAAAAATATATATATATCAATATACATTGCGATATATCATGGCTATCACATAGTCGCTGCATAGCAAGGGTGTCCAAAGTGCGGCCTGGGGGTCATTTGCGATTAGCTGCTCTTTTATTATTTACCCACTACACTAGACCTTTTCACGAATAGAAAAATAAATAAATTGAAAGATTAAAAAGAAAAAGTTATTTTTCTTTTCGCTCCATCTGGTCCGGATGACAAGAGGGTCCACTCTGCATGTGTCTGTGCACATTGGTTCCAAGAGTGAACCCTCCTGTCAAACACTTGCCCCATTATATGGAGGCAGGGCTACTAGTGAGTGGATGCACAGTGCTAGTAGTTAGCAAGTTAGCAATCGAACTATATTATTAATGAACGCACAATGTTTTGTAAGCCCAATGCCACAGCCCCTAGTGTGGAGGTGCAGCAGAGTCTTGGTCCCTACAGTCAATGTTGACTGAGGCGTTTGATTGGCAAAGTAAATATAATGTTACGAAAGCTGGTACGTGCGCCAGGCGTTGTTCAGAGCAGAGACGAAGGCAAAAGATGGTAAAAAAATGGTATTTAATGGTAACAAAAGGCGCTCACAGTGGAGGGAGAAGCACAGTGCAACAAAAGATGCCAGTAACAGAAGGTCACCGGGGAGCTGAAAGTACAACAAAAGGCACAAAGCAGCAAACAAGGAAAAACTAGGAAAGAGTAAGCAGCAGAAAACAGTAGTACTAAGGTACTAGTAGTAAGGAAAGTTAGGCCAAAATGGCAGAAGTCGTGAGGCATGGGCGATACAAGGAAAACGGGACGACAATGTGACGGGGGCTTGCTGGGCCGCATGGCATAAGAAGGCCTAACTGAAGATTGGCTCCAGGTGTACTGGGCACATGAGCGAGGTTTTTTGGGGGGGGCATGTGTGAATCATGACATCTAAAACGAAACTGCAGAAAATGCTGCTTACTCACAGACACTGTCGCTCGCTGAATTGCAAAAGAAGTGCAACCTTTACCAAAAACTTGATACTAAAAATAAGATTTTTCACCTATATCACAGAGATGCAGTTTTATATATATATACGTATATATATGTATATATTCGTAGGATATCTACAGTGAACGAAAATACATTTCTGGGGATCACAATAGATGAAAATATGAGCTGGAAACCTCATATTACAAATATAGAAATATTTCAGTATTGAACAAAGCAAAATTTGTTCTCAATCAGAAATCACTCCACACTCTTTATTGCTCTCTGGTTCTACCATATCTTACTTATTGTGTGGAAATATGGGCTCATAACTATAAAAGCAATCTTCACTTGCTAAATGTACTGCAAAAAAGGTCAGTAAAGATAATTCATAATGCCGCCTACAGAGAACATACTAACTCCTTATTTCTAAAATCACAAATACTTCCAACTTGTTGATATAGTTCATCTTCAAACAGCTAAAATAATGCATAAGGCTAAAAATAACCAATTAGCTAAAAATGTCATCCAATACTTCTCTACAAGAGAGGAGAAATATGATCTCAGGGAAGAAGTACATTTGAAACACTTATATGCTAGGACTACGTTATGCTAGCCATAGCATTTCAGTATGTGGAATCAAACTATGGAATGGATTGAGTAAGGAAATCAAACAATGCACAACGATGAGCCAATTCAAGAAACAATACAAGCAGTTGATGTTTGCTAAATACAAGGATGAAGAGTCTTGAACCAGTCATGATGTGCTATATATATCACTATATTGACACTTACTATGGTACCCATTATGTCATTGGATGCTCATATCACCTTGTAATTTGGTACGAGGTATATTATAAAAAAAAAAAAAACCCTAAACTGTATTGTGGAAAGCAGGAAGTGAACAAATGTAACAGTTACTGATTGTAAAAGTACCAGATGGAGGGGTAGGATTTAATAAGCTTTGCTTCTTCCTACTCCTTTTGGACATGTGGAACTGTGAACTGATTATGGGATGCACTCAATTGTAATCTGATGCATGTTCAAATGAAATAAAACCATTACCATTACCATTACCATTACAGTACCTGTTGCTTGCTTTACAGAACATGATAAGCTTTACAGTATTATTGCTTTACTGAATGATATGGAAGTGGCAAACTGGCATCCTTTCATTTTTTTCACTATGTGGCCCTTTCAGAAAAATGTTTGGATACAAAGTTACATTGCTTATTTATAAATGCAATATTTTGGTGTTTAGAGTGTAGAAAGACTGTTTACGACCTTCTAAATCTGTTTTTTAACATTGATGAAGCCATCTGGACATGAAGTAACACCCCTATAGCGACCTTTACACTCCTCAATATACCCAATATAGTATACATAAAACACAAAAATTACACGTGTATGTTATAAATATGTTCCATAGGGGAGCAGCGGAGGGGCGGACAGGAAGTGATGTTGGCGGTTTGACTTTAAACTTGGCTTGAATTGCAGTTCAAACCTGTATTAAAGCCTGTAAAGCATTAAAGCCTGTCGTTCCGTCTATCCAGTCTGGTGCTTGTGTATCTCAGCCAACATTCCAGTAACATTACTGACACTTCTAGTGTAGAATACTACATATCATTGTGCATCTTCCAAATACCTTACATTTGTATTTTACTTCATAAAGGCAAAGAAATGCTAATGTTACGGGTCCCAGGATATGGCACCACAGTAGCAAGATACAGTAGTCTGTAAGGACAGATATGGGTGGACAGCAGTGAGGACATGGAGCAGCAACATCTTCGTCCAGATTGCGTCTTTTATTAAAACTTGATTCATTTCAATACTTACAATATACAATATGTATACAATATACAAAAATTGGTCACAGGTGTGTGCAGGAGCTCAATAACTACCTTCAATGGACCTGCCTGTGAGACAAGGCTGAGGGCCATCTAAACCCAAAATGGCCACCACACGGTAATAACTGTCGTCTAAACTGCATCTGGCCGGACGTTACTAATAAGCTTGCTCTATTTAAAAAAAAGGCTTAACAATATCATATGAGCTATAAGATATGCTTGGATTACTTCCCTTCAACGAAATAGGAATTTACAGAGGTTGAATTCGTTCCTCTTAACAACAACTGACCTGTAAGGACAGATATTGGGTGGACAGCAGTGAGGACACGGAGCAGCAACATCTTCATCCAGATTGCGTCTGAGCATTGGCGGAAGTCCACGCCTCAATGCAATCTTGGCACAACAGCTCCCGAGACAAAGGTTCCATCTGAGTACTGCCCCCACTGTGTGATATTATTTGTTTTACATTTTTTCACCGTATAAAGTCATAAAAAAAATAGATGTGTATATTTGCTTTTTTTTTGGTGTATGACACTAACATTTGGTTTAATTCATTGATTCATTCATTTTCTACCGCTGGAGCCTATCCCAGCTGTCTTCAGGCGAGAGGCGGGGTACACCCTGGACTGGTGGCCAGCCAATCACAGGGCACATATAGACAAACAACCATTCACACTCACATTCATACCTATGGACAATTTGGAGTGGCCAATTAACCTAGCATGTTTTTGGAATGTGGGAGGAAACCGGAGTACCCGGAGAAAACCCATGCATGCACGGGGAGAACATGCAAACTCCACACAGAGATGGCCGAGGGTGGAATTGAACCCTGGTGTCCTAGCTGTGAGGTCTGTGTGCTAACCACTCGACCGCCGTGCAGCCGCATTTGGTTAAATATGCTAATATATTTACTCACAATGGGCCATATTGAAGCACAAAACAACATGGTTTATTAATGAATATACTGTATTTTTGAAAAACGAGCGAAGCCGTGAGGCGCAAAGTGTTGAGGGATTACTGCATCGCCCCCCCGCCCCCTGCATTTCATGTCATTCTGTTTGTGCTTCCTTCTTGATTTAAGTCCTTCAAGGTCTGATTGCTTTTTTTAGGGGGGTATATAGACCACGTGTGACGGAGCCTCGTGGTCCACACATGCGAGTCGGTCGCACTAAATCTCTGCTTCTATTTGCTGTGCTACACGGCACTTTTTTGCAGAGGTATGTGCTTTTTCCTCCTCCAAACACAGATTAGGCCCATCCCCTGCGGGAAAGAGATTTATGAGTCCTGGAATGAGATTTTTTTTTTGTCAGTGTATGACCCACACAGACAAATTTTGGAAAGCGCCGGTCCATGTCAGAAGTTGGACCGTGCTCCCTCCTCTTTCCGTGTTGAGGTTGCTTGGCCTTTGTTAGAAGACGGTCCTCATTACTAATAAGTGATGACTCGTACCTTTTCCGAGGTGGATTATTGACTGTGGAGGTCACACGGTTAAGTGACCTAACTACGTTCTTGTCTCGACTCCCTCCAACACAACTTCCTCCTCCTCTGCTCCCTCTTCTTCCTACATGGGCCGGCCCGTCATTTGTCTTGGTCTTTGCTCTTTGGCGCGTCTCAAATTGAAATTTCCTCATGCTCCAATGCATCGCCGCCGCAGTTTTAAAGCGATCTTCTGCTACATCCTATTCCCTATTCCACCCCAGCCTCAACCCCACCCACCCAGTGCGAGCTCACATTGTCCACACTTGTCTGGGTCGTCCTGATTATTAGCTCCTGTGGAGCTACTGTACCTTATCATTTTTATGCTGTCCTAAATGGCCAAAGGTGATTGCTTGTTATGAGCTGACTTTTTAGCTTGGAGACGCTAATGTTGGCTGCAATGACAGGAAGAGCTTAGTTTTTCTTTGCTTTGTTCTTCATTCATTCATTCATTTTCTACCGCTTTTCATCATGGGTTGCGGGGGTGCTGGAGCCTATCCCAGCTGTCTTCGGGTGGGAGGCGGGGTACACCTTGGACTGGTCGCCAGCCAATCACAGGGCACATATAGACAAACAACCATTCACACTCACATTCATACCTATGGACAATTTGGAGTTGCCAATTAACCTAGCATGTTTTTGGAATGTGGGAGGAAACCGGAGTACCCGGAGAAAAGCCACACATGCACGGGGAGAACATGCAAACTCCACACAGAGATGGCCGAGGGTGGAATTGAACCCGAATCCGTCCGTCCGTGCATCCAACCGTCCATCCATCCATCAAGTCATAATATTATGAATTTTGTTATGAAGATTACTCAAAAAGAAAGTTAAAAAATTTAGAAAATGAAAAAAATGTGTGTTACAGAGCTGAGATTCTGTTTTTCATTATATGTATATATTAGCATTAGCATTAGCATCCATACTATATATACGTATAGCATTGGGTTAAAAACCCTTAGAGCCTTTAACCCTTAGATCCTTTAATCTGCCAATAAGTGGCCTTCGGTGGAAAAAAAAATGTAATAATCAGTTCCAGGGTCAAACCGTGGCCATTTATTCACTGTGTTGTCAATAACATTTTTAACTTCCACGCACTTAAGCCACAGGAATCTAAAGAAAAAGAAAAACACGTACATGAGTTCATCCTTAGCTGCTTGCTGAGGTGAGATCTCATGATGGGGGGGGGGGGGGGGGGGGTTAGAGGAGGACGAGAGGAAGGAGAGAAGCGTAGCAGCGGGCTGTATCTCCAAGAAGGAAAGCCTAAAAGGCTCCAAAGCACATGTAAAGCAGAACAAATCAGTCCAACGTCTGCACTCAGAGGACGTCATGGTGCAACACTTTAACTGGCTGCTAATTGCCAGTCTTATCGTAAGGACGGGAGAAATGCAGACACGGCAGATTGTTCAAATCACGCCGAGAGATCCGCCTTTAAGTTGGAGCGAGGCTGACGAGCGCGTTCACACTCAGAGAACAAGCTTTGAATTCCTGCGTTAAATGTACAGTACATGATGACGGTTATGGAAATGGAAGTGTTTATCCCCTTAAGGGGATACCCGCGTACCACCCTCAGTAGTCACCATTTTGGCTATGTAGCATAAGGGGAGGGGCAACCTAACACAAAGTGATGGCGTAATCACCGCCTATTTCGGTATTTTGATTGAATAATTTAGTAAAAATACGAATTATAAGGCAGAAAGACAAAAGGTCAGGAGCAGCCTAGTGTCTGACGGGCAACAGGTGTGCAGACCAGGAGAACAAGGCAGGAGTCTGCTGCAGGACAGAAAAGAGACAACAGGGGGCAGCAGACCAAAACAGGATATTCACACTCATTAGCTTCTGATATGTTGCCGACCAAACCACAAACTGTTTGCGTTTGACTCCATCTAGGGCAGGGTTGTCCAAAGTGCAGCCCGGGGGCTATTTTTATTTTTATTTTTTATATTTTTATTGACCGGTGGCACAGTTTGAAAATATAATACAACTTAACAAAAAACAGTAATAGAAAACAAGAGCTAAAACTGAAGAATTTGCAGTAATTTTACAAGAATAAAATCAAAATATAAAATTATTATAAATATTTGAAGGAACAAATTGGGAGCATCAAGTTGAAAAATTTTATATTTAAAATTAATTTTTTAATTAGGTTGCAGAAAAAGAAAATATCCAAAGATTATTTAAGAGGAAAACTGAAATAGTTAGGTGAAAAAAAAACAAGAAATCAAACAGAAAATAAAAAAAATCTGCAACAGTTCTACCAGAATAAAGTCAAAACATTAAGATAATAATTAATATAACAAAAAAAAAAACAGTAATAGAAAACAAGAGCTAAAACTGAAGAATTAGCAGTAATTTTACAAGAATAAAATCAAAATATAAAATTATTATAAATATTAGAAGGAACAAATTGGGAACATCAAGTTGAAAAATGTTATATTTAAAACATTTTTTTTTAATTAGGTTGCAGAAAAAGAAAATATCCAAAGATTATTTAAGAGGAGAACTGAAATAGGGGGAAAAAAAACAAGAAATCAAACAGAAAATAAAAAAAAAATCTGCAACAGTTCTACCAGAATAAAGTCAAAATATTAAGATAATTATTTAATAAACTTGGACCCATTCTGCTCATTTTTACAGCCCTTTGTATTGAATTGTGGACTCCTATAGAGCAGCTACACACAATAACCTGCATCGAAAGCTTTTTAGATCTTCCAGAATCTGCACCTATTCTAGCTGTATTTCCTTGGATTTCCAAAATTATCCGTTTTAATTTATTCCACTCAAATCCCACCTCCGAGCACGCCCACTTGGCTGTGATTGGTCCCACGGTTTGTACTCGGGCAACCCTTATAAGCATTATTTCTTGTAATTACTCACTTGATAGATTAATTGGCCCTTAGATTGATTTACCGAGATGATTTTTCAATCACGAAACACTTCCAAAATCTAATTATATTAAGACAAAATAAAATAGTTGTGCTAAAATCCCTCAATAGAACACTCTATACTAACTTGATAATAATAATCATCAGACAATTAAAAAAAATCGTCTTTTTTTGGAGAAAAATTTAATAAAAATGACTTTTTTTTTTTTACCAAAAATCTGCAAATGTGCAGGGATTGACGGTATGCTCCTGGAAGTATTCTGAAGCGGCTGCAGAGTGATGAGTGTCAATGTTGGTGCTGACCGTGTTGGCACTGCAGTGTTGTGTGTTTGATGAATGTGTTGCAGCAGAGCTACACAAAGAGTCCCAGCGTGTCACTGCCTCATTAGCACGTTGCTTTAATTAACCAAACACTTTGCTATTGACGTTGGCGGAGCGCAGCAGGACGCATACATAGCACATGCTTCTACGGCTGCAGCTATTGAATATTTTAGTACTCGGGTATTCTACTGAAAATTCCTTTGATTAATCGAGTAATTGGATAAAACATATTGGTTAAAGAACAATTACAAAAATATGACATTTCTTTTAGTAATGAAAGTCCATTTGGTTTCATTTTTTTTTAGTTTCCACTATAGTCATTGACATTGTTTTTTAAAGTCATGTATGTGTTTAGTGCAAATTCTGTCCACTCAACAGACAGTCAACATAAGCGCTACAAGTCCAGACCATCATTGCGCTTGACGGGGCTCTGTGTCTGCCCGTGTGTGTGTTTTTGGCGTACTGAACAGGAGCAGCAGGCAGATTCCATTCCGGTCATGCATGAGTACACATCTGCAAGGAAAACACAGTCTCTCTCTCTCTCACACACACACACACACACACACACACACACACACATCTGGGCCCAAACACTGGAGAACACAACAGTGCACAGCCTTTGAGGTGACTTTTGAGTTAGCGCTGTATCTTCATTCACACGTCAGGGAGACGTGGATGGATGTCTTCTGAAGATGTTTTTGGATGAGACCTAAAACTGAGAAAAAACTGCATCTCTGCTTCATCATATAGGTTAACTTCAGTCTTTGCTATTTTTTTCCCCATTTTTTCTGTTTTTTCCAAGCAACTTGTTTCTTAAATAATCATTGTAAAAAATTGTGATATTATGTCTTTACTGCGGGCTGCACGGTGAGTGGTTAGCACGCAGACCTCACATCTAGGAGACCCGAGTTCAATCCCACCCTCGAGTTCGCATGTTCTCCCCGTGCATGCGTGGGTTTTCTCCGGGTACTCCGGTTTCCTCCCACATTCCAAAAACATGCTAGGTTAATTAGCGACTCCAAATTGTCCATAGGTATGGATGTGAGTGTGAATGGTTGTTTGTCTATATGTGCCCTGTGATTGGCTGGCCACCAGTCAAGGGTGTACCCCGCCTCTCGCCCGAAGACAGCTGGGATAGGCTCCAGCACCCCCGTGACGCTCGTGAGGAAAAAGCGGTAGAAAATGAATGAATGAATGTCTTTATTGCGGGCTGTACGGTGGACGAGTGGTTAGCACGCAGACCTCACGTCTTGGAGACCCAAGTTCAATCCCACCCTCGAGTTTGCATGTTCTCCCCGTGCATGCGTGGGTTTTCTCCGGGTACTCCGGTTTCCTCCCGCATTCCAAAAACATGCTAGGTTATGCTAGGCCAGCCAATCACAGGGCACATATAGACAAACAACCATTCACACTCACATTCATACCTATGGACAATTTGGAGTCGCCAATTAACCTAGCATGTTTTTGGAATGAAAACCCACGCATGCACGTTGAGAACATGTAAACTCCACACAGACATGGCCGAGGGTGGAATTGAACCCGGGTCTCTAGTGCCGCCCTGTCTGTAAATCATGCGACGGAAAAATACATCAGCGAACCCGTATCGGACGATACCGATTCAAGTAAAGAACGCAAATATCGGCCGTCGATCCTTAGTATTAACAGCTCCACAATGAACCAAATATGTCAATCAAGCTAAAAGATATCACACACGTCAAAAGTATTCTCTTTAATTTCAATCACACTCGGTGTTATTATGAGCAATGGGGGGTTGCGTTCAAAGACATTATGTGATTTAATGTCAATTAACACAGCATACTTGTTGAGGTGAGATACAGCATTCCCATGCATGTGTCCTCTTCCTCGGAAATATGATGTCGCCAACTAGCTGCCTGGCATGCAATGACTTCTCGACAACGTAGCTGTTCATATGTGAAACGTTGCCAACGTACGCTCAGCCCGATGCTGACATTTGCACAAGAAGAGAGAACGGCAGAGGAAATAAAAAGTTGAACTTTATTAGTTTTCCTCTGAGGGTTTCCGATGTCTTTGATGTCTGAGCGATGCGTCTCTTCAATTGTCAACCTTTGAAATAGAAATAACACAGGAAATGATGCAACGGTTTATTTGTGTTTGAAAGGACTGCGGTGTGTGTCCGCACGCACGCACGCACACAAACACAACAACAACATACAGTATACACTCCAATATAGGCTATTATACAAACAAACATTTGCATAGTGGCTGGGTGATGGACGTCTGCACCAATTCAAACAAGACGCCGGCGCCAGCCCCTCCGAGGCCACCTAGTTGGACCCAATTCCACCTTTGGCTCCGGTCCAATTTCTCTTTCGGCGTGTGTGAGTATGATTGATGTGATGCCACAGTGATTGATGTGCGTGGAAGCCGGGAAGAAGGCGCCGTGAGGACCTTTGATCCACATCTTTACACCTTTGAACACACAGATTGTTTATGACAGGGAGGATGGCTCACTTCTGCTTACAGTGTGTTTACCTGTTTGGATGTGGCTATTCTGGAGTGTCAGACCATCAAGTGTTGACCATCAAGATAGACTACAATACCTACTGTAATCTTTTCTGTGAGCTCTTAAGATAGCGGTTAGCATCATTAGCGCTTCCATCTCACGTTCGGACCCCATGACATGGTTGATACCATCTTTATCCAGCAACCTTTATACCGTCTTTTTTGCTGTTCACTTTTTTTCCCAAGTAACTTGTTTCTTAAATAATCACTGTAAAAATTTTTTTGTGATATTATGTCTTTATTGCAGGCTGCACAGTGGTCCAGTGGTTAGCACGCAGACCTCACATCTAGGAGACCCGAGTTCAATCCCACCCTCGAGTTTGCATGTTCTCCTCGTGCATGCGTGGGTTTTCTCCGGGTACTCCGGTTTCCTCCCACATTCCAAAAACATGCTAGGTTAATTAGCCACTCCAAATTGTCCATAGGTATGAATGTGAGTGTGAATGGTTGTTTGTCTATATGTGCCCTGTGATTGGCTGGCCACCAGGCCACCCAGCCCTACGGTGATAAGAACCGTATTGAGTCGACAAGGAACGCCGTTACAAATACTTGTTGTTAAAAAACAATTGAAAAAAAATAATAATAAAAAGTATAATAATAATATAATACAAATAAAAATAAAAATATAAATAATATAATAACAATAATAAAATAATAATAATAACAATTGAAATGAATAATTTGTGGTTTATTTAAGTTTTTTTGAAAATTATTATTTCCAAAAGTACTTTCGGTTTTGATGACTTACTTCCGGTCGGTTTTCCGTGTAGGACAAGACATTGTTGGATGCCATCCATGTTGAATTATCAGGCAGGAATGCGGTCAGTGTCATTAAATTATGGTTTATTCAGAAAAGTTTTAATAAGCTCGGTTCACTTCCCTGCTGACTACCAGTATAGACCAGTATAGACCAGCATATATCTTGTTTTCATGTTGGTATACTTGTCTCCAGACCAGTGCTTTAACTCGGTGTCAACAATATCTTAACACTACAAGTTCTATTAATAGTATAAAATACTAACTGGAGACATACTACTACTACTACTAGTAGTATTGTAGTATTGTTTTGTGTAACCGTGTCAGTCAAAGGTTCTGCTACAAGAACCTGTCGTTCAAATAAAGAACAGAGGAGATTAGCATATTTAAAAGCACCGAAGTGCTCCTCCCGATGCGATTGTCTTTGTAGTCACGTGTTGAATTCCCTCCTGGTGTCATCTTCCCTGCCGCCTTGCAGTCTGACACAGAAAAAAAGCGATAATCCAATAAAGTGGAAAATTGACACACTAATACATCCAAAACGTGCTAAAACAGCGTGAAAGTGCGTTTCTGTGTGGATTTCTCTGCGTTACATCACTTCTCTGAACCCCGCTGGGAGATTCATTAGCATAATAATTAAGCCAGAGCTGTTTGTTCCTGTTTTGCTGCACACTGCGGTCGATTCTCGACTTTCACCATCATGCATGTGTGTGCTTCTCATGAATGCAGTGATTGACACATAGACAGTGACGAGACAACTTGAATCTTGGACCTCCTTGAAGAGCAAACTTTGCTGACAAGACCAGCGTTGTTATCACGGGAATGGATTGACATGACTGGAGGTGTAATGCGGAGGGAGTATAATGATGTTCCCTCTAATGAATTGATTAGCATTTAAATAGCTATGAAAGCGACTCCGAGGAGCATCTGAATGCATGGACATGCTACATGATGTGTCATTGTCCATTTTGAGGTGGAAGTGAACTAATTCTGTATGTCGAATTACACACTTATTATTCATTCATTCATTCATTCTGGGTGCTGGAGCCTATACCAGCTGTCTTCGGGCGAGAGGCGGGGTACACCCTGGTCTGGTGGCCAGCCAATCACAGGGCACATATAGACAAACAACCATTCACACTCACATTCATACCTATGGACAATTTGGAATCGCCAATTAACCTAGCATGTTTTTGGAATGTGGGAGGAAACCGGAGTACCCGGAGAAACCCCACGCATGCACGGGGAGAACATGCAAACTCCACACAGAGATGGCTGAGAGTGGAATTGAACTTGGGTCTCCTAGCTGTGAGGTCTGCGTGCTAACCACTCGATCGCCGTGCAGCCACACACTTATTAAACATGTTTAAATTATAAAGTGTATAGAGAGTACCTATCGGTAGTAGCTATACATTACATACAATTTTATTTAAATGGGAGGGTCTGCACGGTGGAAAGTGGTTAGCATGCAGGCCTCACAGTTAGGAGACCCGAGTTCAATTCCACCCTCTGCTTTGTTTGTCTATATGTGGCCTGTGATTGGCTGGCCACCAGTCCAGAGTGTACCCTGCCTCTCGCCTGAAGAGAGCTGGGATAGGCTCCAGCACTGCCCGTGACCCTTGTGAGGATAAGCAATAGAAAATGAATGAATGAATTTTTATTATTTATCTATTTTGCGAGTGTGAATGGTTGTTTGTCTATATGTGCCCTGTGATTGGCTGGCCACCAGTCCAGGGTGTACCCCGCTTCTCGCTTGAAGACAGCTGGGATAGGCTCCAGCACCCCTGCAACCCTGGTGAGGATAAGCGGTAGAAAATGAATGAATGAATGAAAATATGAATGGGAGTCAGAGGTAGAGCAACTGACCGCAAATATGGTGCGTTCAAGGACCACCGTACAATCCATCCATACATTCTTTCGCCTATCTAAAGTTGGGGGAAACATGTAGACTTCCCTCTCCCTGCCTACCTCATCTATTTCCTGCCGATGGATCCCAAGGACATACCCTAAACACTTTTATCTTCAGTGACATATTGCAGCTAAGAGCTTTGTAGGACTTCAGGAGGTTTGCCACCAGCTGCTTATAATTATCTGTCTTGTAGTTGCATCTTTAATGTGCAAAACGTATCAAAGTGGCCTCCGCATGATTCACGTTTTCTGTATGTCTCTGTGGGAAAAAGTTTGAGCATGTGTCCGTTTGTTGTCACGTAGTCGAGATCAGTAGCATGGAAGTCGTGGTCATGTGTGAGTCGGCCATATTGAGAGTGATGCGGGGCGTTCATTTGATGACTTACAAGCACTCAAGTGTACACAAGTCACAATGGAGGTTGAACTCTGAGCCAGCAATTAAAAAGTTGCTATGGCAACATGGACACAGCTTTAGTCTACTAATCCGTTAATGCTCGCAGCTCCTGGAGAGACATGCACACCGCATAAACCAGTCGCACGCTGCACGAGCAGGCGTCTCATCATTTAGTCGTCGTCATTGTTGTTGAATGCTCGCCTTCATTAGCGACGCCACATCTCATGAGGTTCGTATATTTCTATGTTTTTTTATAACGAAACTGTTTAAACCCAATGGTACTCTAATTTTCATGCACCCCAGTTTTTGAAAAAGCAAATATAAGGCAAGATTCATGATCATAAACTAATTTCTGCAGTGTTTAGGCTTCCTGTCCAGTATGTCTAACATTAAAGGAACAATACTTTAATATCTTTTTATGGATTTATTAATAACATACATCTCTTTTTGAACGTGGTCGACGTTGAGCTGCATAAGCAAGACCTCTCGCAGCGTTCCATTGCTACTGAGGTTGGACGCAGTAAGAAAGTCATTCTACATTTTCTACAAGATCCCAAGCATTACGGAACAAGCTCAGCTGGAGGATGCGATTGCCGTCAAGACACAGGGTGGTCCTCGACCCAAACCAAGGCCCTTACTTGTGCCGACTGCAGCGTAATAACCATCAGATGCCATCTTTTGTTTTTGAAAAAGGTTTCAAAAACAAAAAACATATTCAAAGACCTTGTTTCCTTCAACGCCACAATACTGCCTTTTTAGGCTTTGCCAGGGAGCATCAAACATGGGACATTGAAAGGTGGAAAAAAGTTGATTCGCTGATGATAAAAAATTGGCAGTCCAGATGGCTTCCAACATTACTGGCATGACAAGGAGATCCCACCTGAGATGTTTTCTACCCGGTACAGTGGGAGTGACCAGGATGGATAGGATCATGAACGAATCCATCAGAGGTACATTACATGTTAGAGGCCTTGGAGATGAAGTCAGAGAGAGATGCAGAAGACAGGGTTGGATGGAGGAGATTGATTTGCTGTGGCGACCCCTGAATGGAAAAGCCCAAAGAGAAAGAAGAAATAATAAAACTAAAATATATAGAAATGCAAAATAAAATAAGCCGTGCATTATTTCAAGGCATTTGCGGGCCACATAAAATGATGTGGCTGGCCTTGAGTTTGACACCTGTGATGTAAAGCAGTGATTTTTGAGCCACGGCACGTTTTTTACATTGGAAAAATCTTGTGGCACACCACTAACCAAAAATGTTCCAAAATGTCACCACGACCTCACACGTGCATCAATAAGTCTATCGGAGGAACAAGGTAGGTGTTGCCACACGGACCAATATTACATTGCTCTGCCAGTCTTTACACCACAGACACTCCACAGTAGCCACGTTTTTACATCACCACTTTTTCTCTTTCCAAATGACCTTTCGGGAAACAATGGTATCCATGGGAAGGAATATTCCAATCTCTTGTCTACATGCACCGTGAAAATCAACCAGAATAGTCAATAGGGCATGCCCAGTAAAACGTAAACATCAACATCACATGATAGCGGCTTCCCCAAGTTTTTCTTTCACTTGTTGGAATAACTCCGTATTGCCAGTTTTTTCGTCTGTCCAGTCTTGAAATTTAGTTTGAATCAAAAACAAACTTTGCTTAGTCCAGTGCCGATTGCTGGCCTCCATTTTTAAAAGTGAAGAACGTCTGGATCTGCGTGTTACGTCATATCTGAGCATGCGCTGAAAGAACGCACCCGGGATAAATTTAAACAGGAAAAGATCAAATTCAATCTTGCTAATATTTTATAATTAAACTCAGGACATGTTTTATATAGATATATATTTTCTTTTTTAATAAAACTGCACTTGTGAATAAAGTATAGAAGGGTTTAGATTCTGTTTCACAGATGGCGCTAATGCATATGAAAGCTGCTTGCCAACCGCCAATAAACAACAGAAGAAGAAAAACACCACGAAGAAGAAGGCACCCTGACAACTTTCCGTTTGAGCGGGTACAAGATACCTCAATCGGATTGGTTAAAGGAATATTCCATCCCTGTTCAATTCTTTCCGTTTGAGCAAATAAACCAAAGTGAATTGGAATATTTGGGTCCATGTATACTATTGACATAATGGCTATTGACATCATATTTGCAAATGATGATTAATAAATGTTAATTATAAAAAGTGATATTGGATAATTCCTCACGGCACACCTGACTGTTTCTCAAGGTACACAAGTGTTCCGCGGCACAGTGCTTGAAAATCACTGATGTAGAGAATGGGGACAGTCATGATGACGGTTGATTATTATTAATATAGCAATAAAGACATAGCCTCGTTGCCCCCAGTACTGAGGTATTTCAGGCACAAGGGGCCATTATAATCTCTGCCATCACCTTCCTTCTCTTCATGTCGCTCAAAGATTTAACATGTAACCTCAGGTCGCATTCAATATTTCTCTTTTCCCCCTCCGCTCTGTTTATAGAGCATGTCATCCTCAGGGATAAGCGTACACTTTTGTTTTCCTCTCCATTTATTTTGGCTCCTTAACCTCCACACATGTCCCTGTCCCCCCATTCCTCCCTGAGCTGTGGAACAGACGGTGGCCTCAGGCTATGGTATCAGTGGCAGCAGAGCTCCCAAAACGCTTCAATAATGCAACGTTCAATAATGCAGCAGTCTGACTGCACCATAGGCTCCATATTCAGTAATTCATAGCTCGTTAATGAAGCTGAAGTTATGCAGGATTCATGGCGGCAACCTAACCGCTTGATGTTGACCTTTTTGCATGACGCTCTCTTTTTACACGCGTGTAGAACACCACTGCTCTTGGAAGGCCTTTGACCAGCATTGACATGGAAGTATGGCCATTGTGTATTTCTTCCAGACATGATTCATAAGTTACATTGAGGATCATTACACAAGATGTTGATTTAAAAAAAGACAGGATATAGCTTGTACAATTCATTCATTCATTTTCCACCGCCTTTTCCTCACGAGGGTCGGATGGGGGGTGGGGGGGTGCTGGAGCCTATCCCAGCTGTCTTTGGGCGAGAGGTGGGGTACACCCTGGACTGGTCGCCAGCCAATCACAGGGCACATATAGACAAACAACCATTCACACTCACATTCATACCTATGGACAATTTGGAGTGGCCAATTAACCTAGCATGTTTTTGGAATGTGGGAGGAAACCGGAGTACCCGGAGAAAACCCACGCATGCACGGGGAGAACATGCAAACTCTACACAGAGATGTCTTTAAGAAAATGATTTAAAAAAATATTTCAAATTTATGCGACTAAAATGACATTATTTTTTCCCCATAATAGTATGTTGTTTTTTTTTTAATTATAAAAATGTTACCTTTTTGGTCAGAATCGACATTTTTTCTCTATAATTAATTATTTAAAAGTAAAATTTTCCAACTATTGCATCATTTTTCTTGTAATTTCTTTTCTTTCAATATTACAACTTTATTTCTATCATATTTGGATCTTATTCCCATCATATTATGACTTACACCCTGGACTGGTGGCCAGCCAATCACAGGGCACATATAGACAAACAAACATTCACACTCACATTCATACCTATGGACAATTTGGAGTCGCTAATTAACCTAGCATGTTTTTGGAATGTGGGAGGAAACCGTAGTATCCGGAGAAAATCCACGCATGCACAGGGAGAACATGCAAACTCCACACAGAGATGGCCGAGGGTGGAATTGAACCCTGGTCTCCTAGCTGTGAGGTGTGCGTGCTAACCACTCAGCTTGTACAATAATAAAGGGAAAAAATAAGAAAAAAAATAAGAAAATAAAGTCAACTAATAGACTATATATAAATTAATAGAAGACCAAAATTAGCCTTATTTTCACTTAATTTTCTGAAATTTTCAGCTCGACTGGACCCAGCATGCCTTGCAGGCCCCATGTGAATAAACATTGAAATGTACATATTTGTTGCTGTTGATACTGTCAGGTGAGAAACCGTATTTTTAATATAAATACCGTATATGGTGTGTATGGTTATGAAAGACCCCATCTTTGGAACCGTCCTTTCCCCAGTTTTCCAATTCCTTCTAAAGCGTTCACAGTGCTGAAAGATGGCGACAAGAAGGATGAAAAAAAAAGCTAATTGAAATGCAAACCATAAGCATGAGACAGAGAGACGAGGATAATATTCCCGTCCGGCGCGAGTCCCTCCGTCACCGTGAGGAAAGACAAATCTGGAGGGAGGTGAACATCAAAGAGAATGACTGAATGAATGACACGCACATGCATGAATGCTAATAGAACCTGGACAAGAAAAGGCTGCTGATAATCCACAACTCAATTACTTCGACTGGACTTTTCCAGTACTGATTTTGAAGTATCTAATCCGAGGTGGCCCAAGCAGGACAGATCATAACGGTATCAAGGTCATTCCTTGGTAGAACTTCACATGTAGTGGGGGGGGGGGGGGGGGGGTAGTGAGACAGAATGGAAAACAATGATTGAGGGAAATTTAATTTGTATCCCCTACCAACCCAGCACAGACCAGGTTTTATTTCAGGCCACGGTCTAGCAACCCAGTGGTGGTAAGGGTGCTTACAGCTCAGACCAGCCCAGAATGACAAGGGATGAGCTGGATGATGATGTCAACGGAGTTGTGAGCAACTCCAGTCGCAACTCCATTGCTGTGCTCACAACTTCATTGACATCATCATCCATTGACATCATCCAGCAACTCCAGTCACAACTCCATTGCTGTGCTCACAACTCCATTGACATCATCATCCAGCTCATCCCTTGTCATTCTGGGCTGGTCTGAGCTGTAAGCACCCTTACCACCACTGGGTTGCTAGAGCTTGGCTGGAGGGTTGACCGTTCTCTCCAGCGGATTTTGCATTGCAATTGTGCTCACAACTCCATTGACATCATCATCCATTGACATCATCCAGCAACTGCAGTCACAACTCCATTAATGTGCTCACAACTCCATTGACATCATCATCCAGCTCATCCCTTGTCATTCTGGGCTGGTCTGAGCTGTAAGCACCCTTACCACCACTGGGTTGCTAGACCTTGGCTGGAGGGTTGACCGTTCTCTCCAGCGGCTTTCGCATTGCAATTGTGCTCACAACTCCATTGACATCATCATCCAGCTCAGCCCTTGTCATTCTGGGCTGGTCTGAGCTGTACGCATCCTTACCACCAGACAAGCATTGGCCAGACGCATTGCTGTCATGGATTAAGATCCTGCAGCGATATAGACACGTCGACTCTTGACATGAAAACACCTGAATGACTCACGCATCAAGTGAACTCAGCAGAGAAAGAGTGACTCTGAGTCCAAACCTACTGTAAAATTTCTGCTTTGGATATGTTTCTCTCACCAAAATCCTTCCTTCAAATATTTATTTCCCCTTACGGTATATGCCAGACAAAGAACCCTATTAGTATGAACTGTGTCCCATCCGGGATACTTGCTGGGGTTCAGTTGTAGACGGTTTTCATAAAGGGGTGTGTGTTTGTGTTTGTTCATGCTGTGTGTGCATGTGTGTGTTTTTGGCTGCAGGCTGTAAGCTAGCACAGATGCTAACACAGTCAGACTGGCTGCCATCTTGTTTTGCTACTACTTCTAATACTCACACACGCATGCACACACACAATTACACATGAGCACATCAATTCTGGCTTCTCTGAAACGCTCAGTGTGGCGTGATGACAGAAAACCACCACAAATCTACACAAGCGTATGTGCACGCATGCTCCGAGAATATTACTGCACTAAAGGGGAACCTATTATGCTCATTTTTTGGCCCTTTGTATTGAGTTGTGGACTCCTATAGAGCAGCTACACAGAATACCAACAAAGAAAGCTTTCTAGATCTTCCAGAATCTGCACCTATTCCAGCTTTAGTCCCTGGATTTCCAAAACGGTCTCTTTTTTCATTTAAAACGCCCACTTCGCTGTGATTGGTTACACTTCCAAATGCTCCTGAGAACTTCCAGACTACTGCTGAACACCACTTTATAAGTTTGTCAGTCCAAGAGTTGATAATAAACAAATAAACCCTTTTTGAGAGCGACTTGAAAAGTGGTTAAGAGCTACTGGTAGCTCATGACCTACCCAATGGAAATCCCTGAGTTACCATGTATGAATTCAAAGAGTGGTAACGTAGGTCGCCGTTTATTGAGAGAAGACAATGTTGACACAACATTGGTTGTGTAAATTTGGTCATTAAATGTTTTTTTTTTTCAGGACTACACGTGTTTAAAAAAAACTCAAGTAGACCCACCAATTGTGGTGGAAAAGGCCATCAGCAACTGACAGGACTACACTACTACTAGGACTTAGGACACTGATGTTACTTACAGCTTTCAACCAATGACCAAATAATTTTGAAAAGCCATCAGGTTTCAGCAGCAGTTTGGGACACAGCCCAGCTACGACCATGTTCACACGTTCCAAGTGAAAGAGCAGTTTGGGTGAACCTGCTGAGAAAGGATGCTCATATTGTCCCAATAATTCAATCATATTTGGGGTTATTTGCTTAGCCGTCTAACTGTCACGCACATACAAGCGAGTGTTGGCTAAGCTAGCTGACTTGCTGCACTGTGTGCCTCGAAAACTCGGCATACTCTGTTAAGTGTTTGTTCTTCAAATTAAATTCAAGCTTTCAACGGGCTCCCCTGGCAAGATATTTTCTTGTTGCATGTGTTGCGAGTTTTAGGGTTAATTGGGTTTTGTGTTTTAGTAATAATTGCATGCATCTTCAATATGACTCTCTCTGTAATGCTGCACCTTGTAATGTTGCGGTTTTGTTTATTATTTTTGTTTGTATAATTATGATGTGGTATGTGATAGTGGTGGTTTCCCTCATACCAATAGTAGTATATGATGGTAACCAGGGCTCAACAATAACAATGTACTGATGGTAAGTTAAAACAAAATTCGGGCAAGTAAATCCAATGAGTGATATTCCCGTCGGGCAAGTGCACTTTGGCATGCCATACTGCTAAGAGTTTTTTTTTAAAGCGGTTCTTGTTGGGTGTTGGTAAAACACAGACTGTGTAATTCCGGTGGTAATTTGCAAAGCAATCCTTGCAAATCTTGAAATGGACCAATCAGAATCGTTTATTTAGACCGCGGTTCATAGTCCGCATTTTACCCACACCCGTTCTTGTTCGCGATCAACCAATCAGCGATCGTTTGACTAGGAGAACATCTATCATGGCATCCCTGCCAACATGGTCTAATTCTTCAACAACTTCTGAAGGAAAACACCAAAAAGTGATGAACCAGTGCCTCCTAAACAAGTATTTTATTAGCAAATCAAATGATGGCACAGGTGAGTGAATCACATTGCTGTGACAATTTGAAGTGGTCACAATGAAACACCACCCATTAGATCCAATACCAAGTGCTGATTTTGCACAAGCTACAAAATCTAGCGCTTCCATTTCTCTGTGGATTTTTCTCACCTTTGCTTCACAAATTATTGTTTGACCATTGAGCATTTTATTCTGGATTAAAAACACTTTACTAGTACACAAATGTGTCTATTCAATAATGTTTCATTGTGGTGCACAACTTATAAAAGGCAAAGTGCCTAGAAGTCTCTTGACAATCCAGATTTCCATGCAACGTCATGATCTATGTAGGAAAACAACCACAAGAAATGATAATCATTTCATCTTTATTTGAGATTCTCATGTGATGCCACAAAAATGAGATGATATCATTATGGCGGTCTTTTCATTTTACATGGGGCAGGTTCGGGCAAGTCGTTCTCAACTTAAAGATTCCTCATGGGCAAATAATTTTTGTTTTTAATGTAGAGCCCTGGTAATATCGGTACCAACAACCTGCCATTGTGTCCAGTGTATACTCGTGGTGAAGGTAAACCAGTCTCATTATTTTTGCTTTCAGTTTTAACATTTTTTGTGCGGGCATGATGTCAAACAAAAGGATCGATGGGACGCTCCCGAGTGCAAAGAATGTAAGAGTGTATGAGTTAAATCAATAGCATTCTTCATAGCAGCATTGACAAAGAGGACAAGCGCCAGGACATCGATGAGACAAACTGGCAGCTCATTGTGTGAACATTCGTCGTCAATCTTTTGTGCGCCTGTGATGGTTCAAAGCTCGTGTACTTTTCACAGAGTCATCTATTGATGCTGACGAGGGAGGAGCGTTCTAACCAGAGAATCACCAGCTGAGCTCTTCACGCTCGCACACAAAAAGACCACACAACACACAAAAGTCACCTTTGTCAAGCAATCAGTCAAGTTTATTCCTTGTGATCAGGACGCTGTGTTTTAATCTCGGCTCTGCTGGTAAGACTGTGAGGTGAGCGTGCAGCAGCAGATTTGTTTCGGAGTGCAGACTATTGCTCTTCTTAGTGTGCAACACACCACTTGCATACACAACACGGAAAGTGTCTGAGTCATTGCGCAGATAAAGTCGAGTCAACGAGGCCACATAAAGTCTAATATTTCAGGTTTGTCGAGAGAAGAAATATAAACTCATCTGTCTATGTCGGTGTAAGCAACCTACTGCTATTCGAGGGTATTGTGCAAGGTCAGAGCAAGAACACCTTTCATATTAAAGAGTTGGTCCAAGACCCGAGAGGTAAGTGATATGTAAAACTGGTACATAAACATAGCAACATTTCTACAACTTTCCACATTTACGTACACACAACATCAAGGTTTACGTCAATATTGTCTATAGACAAAATCTTCTTGACGGAACACTTGGGTTCTATCAAACCCGAGTGTTCCCTGATGGAACATTCGCCGCCGGTTACGTGATGGACAGTTGAGGGAAGTGTAGGGTCATACGCCTGGTGATTCTTTCCGTTGAGGACATCCAGTCAACGAGGCCAAATAAAGTCTAATATTTCAGGTTTGTCGAGAGAAGAAATATAAACTCATCTGTCTATGTCGGTGTAAGCAACCTACTGCTATTCGAGGATATTGTGCAAGGTCAGAGCAAGAACACGTTTCATAACCATCATAACAGGTCTGTTGTGGCACTGTTTGGTCTAGAGACAGTGCCACTGAAGAAAAGACAACATGTTACCCACACGGTGGACGAGCGGGTAACATGTCGGCCACACAGTCTCTGTCACTGACTGGACCAAACAGTGCCACTGAAGAAAGGACAGGAAGCAGAACTGGAGGTAGCAGAAATGAGGATGCTGAGGTTCACATTGGGAGTGACCAGGATGGATAGGATCAGGAACAAGTACATCAGAGGGACATTACATGTTAGAGACCTTGGAGATAAAGTCAGAGAGATGGTTAGGACATGTCCAGAGGAGAGATAGTGAATATTTTGGTAGATATGATATGATATTATATTATAATATTTTGGCTGTCCAACCATCTTCTTAATATAAACATTTAATCTGTGACTTTTTTAATTAGCTCTCCTGTGCTTTCCCCAGAACAACAGTCAGTAGTATCATCTGCAAATAATACCATCTTGAAGTCTTTTGTTACTTAACAGATGCCATTGATATACAAGTTGAACAGTTTTGGTCCCAGTATTGACCCCTGGGGTACCCCACACATAATATTTAAACAGATGTAAATTGTTCTAGCTTTACGTATTGCTTCCTGTTGGCAAGATAACTTTAATAGTGTTTAAAATTCCCCATAGTATATGATAAATATAATATATTCTTCCTACAGGAATTTAATCAGCAATATTCAATATTCCCAATATCATCGGTTATAACTTAATGACGTCAAAATCAAACACACAATACCTTCATTTCTGATCAAAACCAGTATTTGCATACACATTCTCAACAACTCTATGCACATTTACTTGAAGTTTTCCAGATACTTACATTAAAATATTTGAACTTGAACTTGTCTGGGGACTCCACAGTGGGCTCTTCTATCTCCGGGGCTAGTACTGCATTAAAGGGAACTTTCAGTTAATACTTTAGCTTGTTTTTCCACATGATATTCAATTTCTTGTTTATTTCTTGACAGATAAAGAAGCTGAACAAAAAGTGACATTTTTTAAGCAAAAAGGCCTAAATGTAGGCCTAAATCATTTTTTTTGTTGGTTTCTCTTAATATTATGACTTTTATAAATATATTTAAGAATACTAATTGTATACTGAAATTACATTATTTTTTCTCATATTATAAGTTTATTCTCTTAATATTTTGACTTTATTCTTGTAAAATGACAGCAGTTATTTCAGTTTTTGCAGTTTTTTTTCTTTTTTTTCCCCATATTATTTTTACTTTATCCACATGCTATGGAATTTTATGCATTTTTTAATATTTCATCTTTTTGCTACTAAAATTATGCTATTTCTCTCTCTCTAAGTTTCTGCTGTTGTTGTATTGTCTATTGTTTTGTTTTCCTGTTGTAAATCATATTTTTGGAACATGCTGCCAGCCAGTAGAAATAAACATCCAAGGCTGTGAACGGCCCCCGACCCACACTTTGAGCGCCCTTGGAATAAAGCCTTTGCGAGCATGTATATTTTGCATTCTAGTGATTCTATCTGGCAGAATCCAACATTCCTAAGTGAAGTAGCAGCCGTCACAATGGTGCCTAATGGAGTGCAACGCTGCCTGTGCGCCTCTCTGCAGATTAATGAGGCATGCGGTGGGATATATGAAGATAAAAACATCACTTGTTTTATTCGCCTGCGTTTTATTGCAGAGGTGTAGTTGTGTGAACAAGCCGTGAGGGTAAAATAGAGGAGGAGGGGGGAAACAGTCACAACCGTGACCAGATGTCCTTTTATCTCCAAATTTGGAAGCACTTATGATTTGGAACGTTTGTCCATGTTGGAAATGTGATGATAAAGTGGCATCATAATGTACACAGGCTGACGTCTTATGATGGAATATGAACGAATGAGCCTTCCCTTTGCTGTGGTGAGTCATACTGTAGGATGTTCATAATGTCAAACACAAGAGGGCGCTACGTCTACACTGTATGTGACTACATCATGGAAACAACTCACAGGGAAATCAAGCAAATTGATAAATAAGTAATTTTTGAGAGGCACTATTTATGAGAATGATGTCAAAACAATAACCATACAGTTACTTTCCCTAAGATATATCTATTTTTTGTTTGAATAATGTAAAATATTCCACCTTCGGCCATTTCTGTGTGGAGTTTACATGTTCTCCCCGTGCATGCGTGGGTTTTCCACCACATTCCAAAAACATGCTAAGTTAATTGGCAACTCCAAATTGTCCATAGGTATGAATGTGAGTGTGAATGGTTGTTTGTCTATATGTGCCCTGTGATTGGCTGGCCACCAGTCCAGGGTGTACCCCGTCTCTCGCCCGAAGACAGCTGGGATAGGCTCCAGCACCCCCACGACCATCGTGAGGAAAAAAGCGCTAGAAAATGAATGAATAATGTAAAATATTTTGTAGGTTCGACTTCATTGCTGAAGCCACTTACCTGGACCAGGAAACACCTCTAAAATGCTCTCATACATTACACTATGCCTTGGTGCTTCTCTCTTTGTGTGTGTGTGTGTTTTAGCCTTCACATCCGGCAGTCATTTCAGTTTAAATCTTCTTGTTTGGGATGTGCAGCCTCAGGCCAGAGAGCCAAAATATACCACAGTCATGAATAACTCCCCCTGTGTAGCTGTTACACACACACACGCACACAAACACCACGCACACAGTTCCCTGCAGCTGTCTCCCAATCGTACTACAACAGCTGACAATTTGAATAGCTGCACATTTCCTCTCTGCATCACTTACACAATGTAGCTCCCTAAAAAAACATGGCCTTCATGTATCCTCACACACACACACACACACACAGAGTCTCTGGGTCATTGTGTTAATTAATTAGCCAAGCAACAAACCAGCATGGACTTAATAGAAAGCCTGTCACCTCCCTCCAGCCTGGACGATATGGCGGCTTCCTCAAGCCACGTGCAGCCAGCCACACACACACACATATATATATATATATATATATGCTAATGCAGTTGACTTTCCTTCCTGTTTCATGTTAGCATCGGTGCCTGCTGGGATGTTACTTGTTACTTTAGCGTCAATGACGTAAACATGCATGCACACACTCACATGTTATTTTAAATGAAACCCCTAATGGCAAAATCCAAAGCTGACCAAAGGGCCCCAGGGTGTACACTCTCTCTCGCGGGAAGTCAGCTGGCATAGGCTCCAGCATACCCCCGCAACTAGTGATGCCGAGATGAACCATTTCAGTCAACTGGTTCGAGAATGGATTCATTTCTTGAAGCTTCATGTGCACACGAAACCACCTGCTGGCCTTGGATACAATTACAGGTGGATGGATCTTCATGTGTGATGCATTGAATGCTGATCTGTTTTGGCTCTTGGAAATGATTATGTACTACAAAAAAATGTACAACCAAATAATGAATCTACAAAGTGTAAGATAAAATATACAGTATATATAAAATACTGAATGTTTTCTTGTCCATAAATGCCATGTATCATGTGATATGGCTAGCTTCATCATGGCTATGTTGGTAATACTGTAATATATTAATATTATAATGTAGTACTATTAACCTTACCATGGACGGCCGAAGGTCCAGTTTCATCTTTATGTTCATGAAAGGCACGTTAATGCCTGAACATGGATGAGGTGTTATTATTGTACACCAATAAGCACTTCACCTCTCAATAACAATGACAAACAGTGAAAATACAGGTTTTGAAATGCAAACATACCATCTCTTAACAACGCGTCAGATCTCATAATAATAATAATCTCATAATGACTATACCAACAGTTGCTCATTTGTTTCCAGCATTATTGGTTAAACAAACATTTGAACAGTCAAACAATTATACAATAGTATTTGAAGAGCTTGCAACCAAAAGGCGCTAAATCCAATTTTCACCAAGTTGCATGTTTTTCATGAGTTTAATAGACCTCTGTCATGTGTATCCAAATCACATATTTTGGTCTTGAAATCATTTTAAAAAATATGAAAAAAAGTGATATGAAATTTATGCTTTCAACCAAAAGGCGCTATTTCTATTTCAGATTTCAACCAAAAGGAGCTAAATCCCTTTCTTTATTCTTTATTCTGATTGGCCCAAGTTTCCCATCTATTGATAATCTGACCAATCAGAGAGAAGAATACAATTGGCACTGCACATACAGAAAGCCAGTATCAGTCCGCATCCTGTTTTGTTTGTGTACATTAAGTACACGTATGATAGTTACAGTATGTTATGCAATTCAGGAGAACACAAATTGTGTTTTTACAGTATTCTGTAACATGGAAGTTTTTTTTACGCCATAAAAGGCATGTGTCTACCTTGACACCTCCAACTTTCATGAGAAACATTATTTTACTTGTACTAAAAAACATACAATGTAAAGAGTTTGTAATGAGATGATTTTTGTCACTGTCACCTTCATGGTGCAGTCAAATATGAGCACTGCTTTTAATAAAATTTTTATTATTGTCTGCAAATTGTTATTTTTCATGTGTCGCTCTACTGCAGCCTACAGGTTGAATGCACCTACGATGTATGACATGTCTTGTACCATTGTCTTGTATAATTGGGTATGTTGAGTTGTGTTAAAGCTGATCATCATGGAATGTGGATGATGTAAATGTGTGCTATAATATCTTAACAAAATTTTATCAGTAACAGTGTACTAGTGGTAGGTTATAACATTTTGTTTCTGTAATGTGTGAAGGTGAACGAGTGCATGTGTGTGAGTGTGTGGGTGGGGGGGGGGGGTGTATTGTATGTTGAGAATGGCTTCTGTGTTGTAATTATTTTATTAGCATAGCACATTAACCACCTTACATTCTTTTACAACAATGCCATTGAAGAAGTTAAAGGTGACTTCAAATTTATTTCAGCCAAAAGGCGCTAAATCCGAAAAAAAAATAATAATAATAAAAAAATATATATAAAATACATGGTGTGTGCAGGATTTTTATAGCATGCATTTTTATGACCTATATTGATAGCTCTTTCATTTGCAATATAGACTTGATGACCAAATAGATTGATATGTGCGTAATTAAAAATCATTGATTTTCTTGAAATCAGTCAAAATGGATCTAGCACCTTTTGGTTGCAAGCTCTTCATTTGTGATGTTAAGACATTGTCTTCACATGCCAATCTAGTGACAATTTCCACAGCCAATGTATACATTTCACATATCTTTAGTACAATAATATCAGTAACACATTTCACCTATTGCAATTAGCCTGCTTAATGCTATTCACCATACATTAAGGCCTGCTAGCATTAGCCCTTTCACATGTGCTCAAATGCTCGACAAAACATTTTATAACAGACCACTTTGCAGTCAGCTGTTTACTTTGGCATCTTTCTACACTCGTTTGTACAAATTATTTATACTTTACACTAACCTGTGTTACAGAATTAGGAAGACAATCCACTATGAATTGATGTGTATTGACCATAAGGATTTATTCTTCCTCTGTCGTTTTGTCACCTACTCTATACCACCATCGCTGCTACCACCCCCTAGTGGCCCTTGCGGTATTACACCCAAACACCAACAATGGAAAATTTGGATTATTTTAGACTTTTAGACGCAAACAGATTTAAAAATAGTGTGATGTCTGTTTTTACAACTAAATTTTATATATTAGACATTAATTATTACTACTTTTAACTGTTTTAATCCTATTTATGCATTTAAAATGGTTTTTAACCATGTTAACTTATTGTATCTTTTTATGTACCTTACACTTGCAGTGATGGCCAGTCGCCCTTTTCTTAAAAGAGAAACATTTTTTCTTAAATATTTCAAGTCTATGCTACTGAAATGATATTATTTTGTCTCATAATGAAAATAGTTTACTCCCAATTGTTTTTTAAAACTTTTTGTCTAACTAGAATATAACTTTTCCCCTCCAATTTTTGACTTTATCCTCGTAAAATGACCTGTTTTATCCACTTTGGCTGTTTTATTTCAACTTTCTTTTTGTATATTCCCATCTTGTAATTCTGACTTTATTCACATAATATTTAAACTTCATTCTTGTAAAATTAGAATTTTTTCAAAATTTAAATACTGTTGTTTTATTTGTTTCTCACACTTTTTTTAAAGATTTTTTTTAGCATTTATACTTCATGCTACTAAAATACATTATTTTTACTCATAATACTACAAAGTTATTTTCATGAAATTATGACGCTTTCTTGTTAGATTATAGCTTCTTTCTTGTTGTGTGACATTTGCCGCATGATATAGTATGATATATCACCTCGTACTTCGGTACGAGGTGCATTATTAAATTAAAAACAACAACAACAAAAAAAACTTAAACTGTATTATAGAAAGCAGGAAGTGAACAAATGTAACAGTTACTGATTGTAAAAGTACCAGATGGAGGGGTAGGATTTAATAAGCTTTGCTTCTTCCTACTCCTTTTGGACATGTGGAACTGTGAACTGATTATGGGATGTATCAATTGTAATCTGATGCATGTTCAAATGAAATTAAACCATTACCATTACCATTACCATTACCATTACCATTACCATTACCATTACCATTACCATTACCATACTACATACTACATGCTACATGTTGCGTGCCCGCTGTAAAAAGTTCACCTCAAAGCAAATCTTCGGTCATGGCTGTTGGGGTGCCAAAGACAGGGGTGTGGCTTTCCTTGTTTTTGTTGTCACCGTCAGGACACATCAGGACTTCCTCACCTTGAAATGAATTGATGGACCACTTGGTGGATTTGGTTGAATTACAGCATTTGACTTCTCAGGTGTTTTAAAATATTATGTGTTTCTGGGAGAGGAAACAGGAGCAGCTTCCAGAATGAATGAATGCATTTATCTTTAAACTGTGCTTTTTTTCCTGCAATGCAGTCTGGGAATATTTGTGCTCGTCCAAGTGGGCATGCATGGTGTGTGTGTGTGTGTATGTGTGTGTGTGTCCATCACACACTACACTGCTGCTCTCCTGACCCATTTAACTTCCTTTGTATGCCACCAACACATTCCTCTGCTGGCTGTGTTACTATGGCAACACATGCTTCAAACACGTGTGTGTGCGAGCCTGTTGAAGTCTATTAAGAGCATCTTTGGAATGTTTCACGGTTGGATTTAGGAATAATGAGGAAACACCTCCCAAAATAGTATACTGATGCTTTAAATCAGAAACTATTTGAAGGAAAAGCCGCATTACAGTGTAATGCAAAGGTGTCCAAAGTGATGAACTGGGGCTTTTTTTTAGTGGTGGCTCTCTGCAAATTTAATTGTTGTTCAAATTGTTTTATTGGTGGCTACGTTCCACAATTTTGATGACTTTGGACATGACTTGGAAATTGTCACGTTGGGGCTTGAGAGCTTTGCGGTTCGACACCAAGATGCAGAGAACAGGACCAAAAGTGCAGATAAAACGCTGAGTTTAATGTAATAATGGCAGCAGCAGGATAACAGATGACAACCACCAAACAAGCCAAACCAAAGACAATGAAGCCACAACAGAACAAGCACACACCTGAACTAAATAGGGATTAGGAAATTAGAGGCAAGAGCGTGACAAGAGCAGGGATAAGGAAAACGGAAGGGAACAACAAAGGAAGTGTTTACAAAGTAAGGGCATGGACACTGGAACAGAGGCAAAGAAGGAACTAAAAGAGCTGTCACAAGGGGGTAACGCCCACATCTTGACGGAAATATCATGAAAGGCTTGCACATGACACCAATGACTTGACTTGAAATTTAGTCTAATGACTTGAAAATATTGACGTTTTTAGTGCTGAGTAAAATCTTTCCCCAGTCAAAGTATTCAACTAAGGTGATTGTCATTATGTCATTTCCATCTTTTGCCACAGAATCGGCCTCATCCAACACTGAATGCTTACATGTGTTTGATGGTGTTGGTGTGGTTTTGGACGTTGCTGCACATGCCCTGTCCGGTCGGCCACTGTGTGGAAGCCCTTAGGAGGCACCATCAGTGCTGCAGTGTGCTAAAGAGGAGAACAATCAGGCAGAATAAGACCAGTGCCGGTCCCACATCTTCACCTCACTTTAACACCCCCCCCCCCCTCATTCATATTCCTGCTAACATAGGAGCAATGGGCTGATGTGACTGATGGTAGCGCCTTCTCCTAAGGTCGAGGAAAAAGTTTGCTTTTGTGCCGCAGTAGCTGCTGACATTGGTGCACATTTTGGGAAGCTTTAGCTTGAGGGAACTTACTGCAAGGCTTTTAGGTTGGCATTTTTTCCTAATCCATTCTTTGTTTAGCAAATGTAATGTAATGGCAAAAACACATGAGCCGCATTCCTATTGGGTAATTGGGCGTTAAAACAAAATTCGGGCAAGTAATGCGTACTGCGTAATTCCGGTGGTAATTTGCAAACCAATCCTTGCAAATTTTGAAATTGACCAATCAGAATCGTTTATTTAGACCGCGGTCTGCAGTCCACAGTCCGCATTTTAACCACACCCGTTCTTGTTTGTGATCAACTAATCAGCGATTGTTTGACTACAAAAACATCTATCATGGCGCCCCTGCCAACATCGTCTAATTCTTCAACAACTACTGAAGGAAAACACCACTAACCCTAACCCTAACTAATCCTAACCCTACCCTAACCTTAACCCCCAACCCTAACCCCTAACCCCTAACCCCTAACCCTTACCCTAACCCCTAACCCTACCATAACCCTAGCCCTAACCCCTAACCCCTAACCCCTAACCCTAACCCCTAACCCCTGTAACCCTCCTAACCCTAACCCTACCCTAACGCTAACCCCCAAACCCTCTAAGCCTAACCCTAAACCTAACCCTAACTAACCCTAACCCCACCCTAACCCCTAACCCCCCCAACCCTAACCCCTAACTCGACCCTAAACCTAAACCTAACCCTAACCTTACCTTACCTTACCTTACCTTACCTTACCTTAACCCTAAACCCTAAACCCTAAACCCTAACCCCACCCTAACACTAACCCAACCCTCAAACCCTAACCCTAACCATGACCCTAACTAACCCTAACTAACCCTAACCATACCCTAACTTTAACCCTAACTTTAACCCTAACTAACCTTAACCCTAACCCTACCCTAACCCCTAACCCTACCCCAATCCTAACCCTAACGCTACCCTAACCCTTACCATAATCCTAATCCTAGCCCTAACCCTAACGCTAACCCTAACCCTCAAACCCTAATCCCAGCCCTAACTAACCCTAACAAACCCTAACCCTCAAACCCTAAGCCCAACTAACCCTAACTAACACTAACCCTACCCTAAACCTAACTAACCGTAACCCCTAACCCTAACCCTAACCCTAACCCTAACTCCTAACTCCTAACCCCTAACCCCTAACCCTAACCCCTAACCCCTAAACCCTAAACTAACCCTAACGCCTAACCCTAACACTAACCCTAGCCTAACGCTACCCTAACCCTAACACTAACCCTAACCCTAACTAACCCTAACCATAAACGTAATCCTACCCTAACCTCTAACCCTAACCCCTAACCCTAACCCTAACCCCTAACCCCTAACCCCTAACCCCTACCCCTACCCCTAACCCTAACCCTAACCCTAAACCCTACCCTAACCCCAAACCCCTAACCCTAAACCTTAACCTAACCCTAACGCTACCCTAACTCTAACCGTCACCCTAACCCTAACCATAGCCCTAACCCTAACCCGCTAACCCTAACCCTAACCCTCTAACCCTAACCCTCTAACCCTAACCCTCTAACCCTAACCCTCTAACCCTAACCCTCTAACCCTAACCCTCTAACCCTAACCCTCTAACCCTAACCCTCTAACCCTAACCCCAGCCCTAACCCTAACTAACCATAACTAACCATAACCCTGCCCTAACCCTAACTAACCTTAACCCCTCACCTAAACCCTAAACCCTAAACGAACCTAACCCTTACCCTAACCTTACCCTAACCCTACCCTAACCCCTAACCCTACCCTAACCCCTACCCCGAAACCCTAACCCATCTCTAACCCTAACCCCTAACCCAAACCCCTAACCCTAACCGTACCCTAACCCTAAACTTAACCCTATAACCATAAACTTAACCCTAACCCCTAACTCGACCCTAAACCTAACCCTAACCTTACCTTACCTTACCTTACCTTACCTTAACCCTAAACCCTAACCCCACCCTAACACTAACCCAACCCTCAAACCCTAACCCTAACCATGACCCTAACTAACCCTAACTAACCCTAACCATACCCTAACTTTAACCCTAACTTTAACCCTAACTAACCTTAACCCTAACCCTACCCTAACCCCTAACCCTACCCCAATCCTAACCCTAACGCTACCCTAACCCTTACCATAATCCTAATCCTAGCCCTAACCCTAACCCTCGAACCCTAACGCTAACCCTAACCCTCAAACCCTAATCCCAGCCCTAACTAACCCTAACAAACCCTAACCCTCAAACCCTAAGCCCAACTAACCCTAACTAACACTAACCCTACCCTAAACCTAACTAACCGTAACCCCTAACCCTAACCCTAACCCTAACTCCTAACTCCTAACTCCTAACTCCTAACCCCTAACCCTAACCCCTAACCCCTAAACCCTAAACTAACCCTAACGCCTAACCCTAACACTAACCCTAGCCTAACGCTACCCTAACCCTAACACTAACCTTAACCCTAACTAACCCTAACCATAAACGTAATCCTACCCTAACCTCTAACCCTAACCCCTAACCCTAACCCCTAACCCCTAACCCCTAACCCCTAACCCCTAACCCCTAACCCCTACCCCTAACCCTAACCCTAACCCTAAACCCTACCCTAACCCCAAACCCCTAACCCTAAACCTTAACCTAACCCTAACGCTACCCTAACCCTAACTCTAACCGTCACCCTAACCCTAACCATAGCCCTAACCCGCTAACCCTAACCCTCTAACCCTAACCCTCTAACCCTAACCCTCTAACCCTAACCCTCTAACCCTAACCCTCTAACCCTAACCCCAGCCCTAACCCTAACTAACCATAACTAACCCTAACTAACCATAACCCTGCCCTAACCCTAACTAACCTTAACCCCTCACCTAAACCCTAAACCCTAAACGAACCTAACCCTTACCCTAACCTTACCCTAACCTTACCCTAACCCTACCCTAACCCCTAACCCTACCCTAACCCCTACCCCGAAACCCTAACCCATCTCTAACCCTAACCCCTAACCCAAACCCCTAACCCTAACCGTACCCTAACCCTAAACTTAACCCTATAACCATAAACTTAACCCTCTAACCCTAACCTAACCCTAACTAACCCTAACCCTACCCTAACCCTACCCTAACCCTACCCTAACCCTACCCTAACCCCTAACCCTTAGCCCGAAACCCTAAACCCTAAGCCTAACCCCTAACCCCTAACCCTCTAACCCTCAAACGCTAACCCTAACCCTAACTGACCCTAACACTAACCCCTAACCCTCTAACCCTAACCCTCTAACCCTAACCCTCTAACCCTAACCCTCGAACCCTAACCCTAGCCCTAACCCTCTAACCCTAACACTAACCCCTAACCCTAACTAACCCTAACCCTACCCTACCTTAACCCTAACTAACCCTAACCATAACCCCAACCCTACCCTAACTAAACCTAAACCTAAACCTAACCCTAACCCTAACCCTAACCCTAACCCTCTAACTCTAACTCTAACTCTAACTCTAACTCTAACTCTAACTCTAACTCTAACTCTAACTCTAACTCTAACCCTAACCCTAACCCTCTAACCCTAACCCTCTAACCCTAACCCTCAAACCCTAACCCTAACTAACACTAACCCCTAACGCTAACCGTCTAACCCTAACCCCAACCCTCAAACCCTAACCCTCAAACCCTAACCCTCAAACCCTAACCCTCAAACCCTAACCCTCAAACCCTAACCCTCAAACCCTAACCCTCAAACCCTAACCATAACCATAACCCTAATTAACCCTAACCATCTAACCCTAACTTTCTAACCCTAACGCTAACCCTCTAACCCTAACCCTAACCCTCTAACCCTAACCCCAACCCTCAAACCCTAACCCTCAAACCCTAACCGTAACCCTAATTAACCCTAACCATCTAACCCTAACCCTAACTTTCTAACCCTAACGCTAACCCTAACCCTCTAACCCTAACCCCAACCCTCAAACCCCAACCCTCAAACCCTAACCCTCAAACCATAACCCTAAGTAACCTTAACCCTCTAACCGTAACCCTAACCCTAACTTTCTAACCCTAACCCTAACCCCCTAACCCTAACCCCCTAACCCCCTAACCCCCTAACCCTAACCCCCTAACCCCCTAACCCCCTAACCCTAACCCCTTAACCCTAACCCCCTAACCCTCTAACCCCAACCCTCAAACCCTAACACAAACTAACGCTAACCCTACCCTAACCATAACCCCAACCTTAACCCTAACTAACCCTAACCCTACCCTAACCCTAACCCTAACCCTAACCCTCTAACCCTAACCCTCAAACCCTAACCCTACCCTAACCTAACCCTAACCTTAACTAACCCTAACTAACCCTAACCCCTAATCCTAACCCTAAAACCTAAACCCTAAACCCTGACCCTAACCCGAACCTTAACCCTAAACCATGACCCTAACCCGAACCTTAACCCTAAACCTAACCCTCAAACCCTAACCCTAACCCTAACCCTACCCTAACCATAACTAAACCTAAACCTAAACCTAACCCGAACCCTACCCTAACCTAACTCTAATTAACCCTAACTAACCCTAACCCTACCCATACCCTAACCCTAACCCTAGCCCTAACCCTAGCCCTAACCCTAAACCTCTAACCTTAACCATAACCATAACGCTAACCCCCTCCAACCCTAACCCTAAACCTCTAACCATAACCTTCTAACCCTAACCCTCAAACCCCAACCCAAACTAACCCTAACCCTAACCATAACCCTACCCTCACCCTAACCCTAACGCTACCCTAACCCTTACCCTAACCCTAACCCTAACCCTAACCCTAACCCTACCCTAACCGCTCCAAACCCCCCAACCCTAACCCTCAAACCCTAAACCTAACTAACCCTAACCCTACCCTAACCCTAACTAAACCAAAACCTAAACCTAAACCGAACCCTACCCTAACCTAACTCTAACTCTAACTAACCCTAACTAACCCTAACCCTAAACCTAAACCTCTAACCATAACCCTAACCATAACCCTAACCATAACCCTAACCATAACCATAACCCTAACCCTAACCCTAACCATAACCCTAACCATAACCCTAACCATAACCCTAACCATAACCCTAACCATAACCCTAACCATAACCCCAACCATAACCCTAACCTCCTCCAACCCTAACCGTAAACCTCTAACCATAACCCTCTAACCCCAACCCTCAAACCCCAACCCGAACTAACCCTAACCCTCTAATCCTAACCCTAACCCGAATCCGAGCCCTACCCGAACCCTAACTAATCCTAACCCTAACCCTCCCCATACCCTAACCCTAACCCTCTAAACCTAACCCTCTAACCCTAACCCTCTAACCCTCTAACCCTCTAACCCTCAAACCCTAACCCTAACCCTAACCCTAACCCTAACCCTAACTGACCCTAACCCTACCCCTACTCCTACTCCTACCCCTACCCCTACCCCTACCCCTACACCTACCCCTACCCCTACCCTAACCCTAACCTTAACTAACCCTAACCCTAACTAGCCCTAGCCCCTAACCCTAAACCCTAAACCCTAAACCCTAAACCCTAAACCCTAAACCCTAAACCCTAAACCCTGACCCTGACCCTGGCCCTGGCCCTAACCCTACCCTAACGCTACCCTAACCCTAACCGTAACCCCAACCCTAACCCATACCCTCAAACCCTAACCCTAACCCTAACCCTAACCCTAACGAAATTGGAGAGCTTTTCTTTTCAGTGCAGTAGTCAAGTTTAAAAAACAAAAAAAAGGATATAAAGTAGAGTAAAAAAGACAATTTAACAAGATATGTACAAGATATATACAAGATATCCAAAATATACACATAGTATTGCACAGGAGCATATGCAGGAGCAGATATATTAATTTTAGTGCAATGATCAATGGGTCATAGTGCAAATAATGACTGGTGTGTACAGGTGAGTAAGGTCACATATGAGTATATTGTAATGGGGTGTTAAATAAATAAATATGATTGAGGTAGTAACAGAGGCAGTGATGGAAATATTGCACATTTACATTATGCTAGTGACCGGGTACGTTGTATGTCTGAGTTCAGGGTGGTGATGGCTCTTGGGAAGAAGCTGTTTCTCAGTCTGCTTGTTTTTGCCTTGATGCACCTGTAGCGTCTGCCAGAGGGCAGCAGGTCAAACAGCTGAGCACCGGGATGTAAATTGTCCTTGATGATGTTGCGAGCTCTGCTGAGGCATCGGGTGGAGTAGATGTCCATCAGTGAGGGGAGAGGGCAGCCGATGATGCGCTGTGCTGCCTTGACTGTCCTCTGAAGCCTCCCTCTGTCCGCCTCAGTGCAGCTTCCGTACCAGGTGGAAACGCAGTAGGTCAGCAGGCTCTGGATGGACGAGTGGTAGAAGGCCAGCAGCAGCTCCCTGTTCAGGTTGTTCCTCCTGAGGACTCTCAGGAAGTGTAGACACTGCTGGGCCTTCTTTATGACAGCTGTGATGTTGTCTGTCCAGGAGAGGTCGTCGGAGATCTGGACTCCCAGGTGTGGACCCTTTCCACACACTCGCCGTTGATGTAGAGGGGGCGCGGGTCACTCCTGGTCCTTCTGAAGTCCACAATGATCTCCTTTGTTTTGTGCGTGTTCAGGGCTAACCCTAACCCTAACCCTACCCTACCCTAACCTAACCCTAACTAACCCTTGCCCTAACCCTAACTAACCCTAACCCTACCCATACCCTAACCCTCTAACCCTAACTCTCTAACCCTCTAACCCTCTAACCCTCTAACCCTCTAACCCTAACCCTCTAACCCTAACCCTAACCCTCTAACCCTCTAACCCTAACCCTCTAACCCTCTAGCCCTAACTCTAACCCTAACCCTAACGCTACCCTAACCCTACCCTAACCCTACACCTCCAACCCTAACCCCCGAACCCTAACCCTCGAACTCTAACCCTCGAACCCTAACCCTCTAACCCTAAACCTAAACCCTAACCCTACCCTACCCTAACCTTAACACCCCCTAACCCTAACCCTCTAACCCTAACCCTCAAACCCTAACCCTCAAACCCAAACCCTCAAACCCTAAACCTAACCCTACCCTAACTCTAACCCTAACGCTACCCTAACCCTACCCTAACCCTAATCTCCCCTAACCCTCTAACCCTAACCCTCTAACCCTAACCCTCTAACCCTAACCCTCAAACCCTAACCCTATCCCTAACCCGAACTAACCCTAACCCTACCCTAATCCTACCCTAACCTTAACCCTAACTAACCCTAACCGTAACCCTAACTAACCCTAACCTTAACCCTAACCCCTAACCCTAACCCTAACCTTAAACCCTAACCTAACCCCTAACCCTAACGCTACCCTAACCCTAAACCCCAACCCTTACCCTAACCCTAACGCTACCCTAACCCTACCCTAACCCTACACCTCCAACCCTAACCCTCGAACCCTAACCCTCTAACCCTAACCCTCAAACCCTAACCCTCAAACCCTAACCCTAAAACCCTAAACCTAACCCTACCCTAACTCTAACCCTAACGCTACCCTAACCCTACCCTAACCCTAATCTCCCCTAACCCTAACCCTCTAACCCTAACCCTCTAACCCTAACCCTATCCCTAACCCCCCTAACCCTAACCCTACCCTAACCCTATCCCCAACCCCCTATCCCTAACCCTAACCCTCTAACCCTAACCCTCTAACCCTAACCCTACCCTAACCCTAACCCTCAAACCTTCAAACCCTCAAACCCTAACCCTAACCCTAACCCCCCTAACCCTACCCCCAACCCTAACCCCTAATCTTAACCCCTAACCCCTAACCCCTAAACCAAACCCTAACCCGCCGCTAACCCTAACCCCCTAACCCTACCTTAACCCCCCCCCAACCCTAATCCCTAACCCTTACCCCCTAACCCTAAGCCTAACCCCCTAACCCTACACATACCCCTACCCCTAACCCCTAACCCCTAACCCCTAACCCCTAACTCCTAACTCCTAACCCCTAACCCTAACCCTAACCCTAACCCCTAACCCCTAACCCTACTGGTCCACTGGTCCTTCCAATTACAAAGACTACGTTTGGAGAAGTTTGAACATGCCAATAAATCTGGAAAATACTTAGCTAACCAACTAAAACTTAAAGAAAAAAACTCTTGACACTTGGCGCCACAGCAAATTGCATTGGTGCGAACTGGCCCAGTGGACTCTTAGCCTTACACGTTACTGATGCTGTAGAAAACCTAATGATAAAATGCTCTTGGGTCCAAGACCGAGCCACTACCCAGCCTCCTTCAATGTCCAACGAATGTTACCACTAAAGGCAACTCAATCTTTCACTTACCTGGGCAGAACTGTCACAAACACCAACTCTGCAGATCTGGAAGTGGAAAGGAGGATCCAGTCACAAGAGACTTTGTTGTCATGTTGTCATGACCTCAGTAGTAAAACCAAAGTCAAATTGGATTCAGTTGCAGTTCTCCGTTGCCAGCTGTATTCCACGGAGTGCACAACTCTGTATTGAAGATACATCAAGGCCCTGACAAGACTCCAGCTGTCCTACTGTCCATCCTGAACATGAAGTGACAAGACAGTATCCCAGACGATGAGGTTAAACTGTTGTCGGTCAGTGTGGACTCCCAAATAACCATATCAAAGCTTTGCTGGGCAGAGCATGTACCTCGGATGGCCAACAAGAGACTGGCAAACGCTGCCTTCCACTTAGAATCGAGCCAAGGAAAAGGAGCCACAGAGGATTAAATTGCGCTTCAAAGAAGTCTTAAAATGACATATGAAGAGACTTGGCATCCCACAAGGTACCTGGGAGGAAGTGGCACTTCAGAGAAACGACTGGCAACCGTAGAACGGCAGTGCCAGCAAGAATATCAGTGTGAGCGTGACCGATGAAACTCGGGAGCAACCCCAAGCAGCCTAATGAATACATATTTTCTTATTCATTCATTCATTCATTTTCTACCGCTTTTTTCCTCACGAGGGTTGCGGGGGGGGGCTGGAGCCTATCCCAGCTGTCTTCGGGCGAGAGGCGGGGTACACCCTGGACTGGTCGCCAGCCAATCAAAGGGCAGTAAATCAAATCATTATTTTAAAAAATGCATGTTTACGTTTAAATTCCATCCATCCATTTTCCTCCGCTTATCCGGGTCTGGGTCGTGGGGGCAGCAGTCTTAGAAGGGAAGCCCAGACTTCCCGGTCCCCGGCCACCTCCTCCAGCTCCACCGGGAGGACACCAAGGCGTTCCCAGGCCAGCTGTGAGACATAGTCCCTCCAGCGTGTCCTAAAAAAATGTGTTTATAATGATTTATATTTAATTGAATTAAAAATAAGAAAATATTTGTAATTCAATGCAATTAAAAATAAGAAAATATTTTTAATTCGATTAAATATAAATCATTTAAAACATATTTTGTGTATATTTGTAATATCTAAAATCTTTACATTTATAGAATTAATTTAAACGTAAACATGTATTTTTTAAAATAATGATTTAATTTACTGCCCTGTGATTGGCTGGCGACCAGACCTCGCCTCTCGGCCGAAGGCAGCTGGGATAGGCTCCAGCACCCCTGCAACCCAAAAAAATGAATGATTTTGTTTATAATTTGTTATTCGCTTATTAATTCAATTGTGAATATATTATTTATCGGGCTGCACGGCGGTCAAGTGGTTAGCGCGCAGACATCACAGCTAGGAGACCAGGGTTCAATTCCACCCTCGGCCATCTCTGTGTGTAGTTTGCATGTTCTCCCCATGCATGCGTGGGTTTTCTCCGGGTACTCCGGTTTCCTCCCACATTCTAATTTGGCCATTCCAAATTCTCTTGAGGAAAAAGCGGTAGAAAATTAATGAATGAATGAACAGGATATCCAAATGGCGACCCAGTGTTTTTGCACTTATTTGGTCCATCAGTTCAAATCTTCTATTTCTGAATAAAGAGGCACATTCAAAATCTGTGTTTTTTTATCCGATTCAAAGATTAATCAAAAACTAATCCACAAATTAATCGGTTATTAAAATAATTGTTCGCTGCGCAATCCTTTATTCACTACGAGACAACAGGAAGCTAAACGGCTAGTCAACAAAAGGGATTGTTGGGGTCAACAAGCGTTGAAAACAATTCCCCGTAGCTAGTTTATAGAGAATTGCAAATCATGTCAACTCTAACGCACAGGCCTCACACCTAGGAGACCCAAGTTCAATTCCCTCGTCGGCCATCTCTGTGTGGAGTTTGCATGTTCTCCCCGTGCATGCGTGGGTTTTCTCCGGGTACTCCGGTTTCCTCCCACATTCCAAAAACATGCTAGGTTAATTGGTGACTCCAAATTGTCCATAGGTATGAATGTGAGTGTGAATGGTTGTTTGTCTATATGTGCCCTGTGATTGGCTGGCCACCAGTCCAGGGTGTACCCCGCCTGTCGCCCTGGGACCCTCGTGAGGATAAGCGGTAGAAAACGAATGAATGAATGAACTTGTGAGGAGGGATGAGTGGTTAGCGCAGAGGCCACACAGCTAAAAGTTCAATTCCACCCTCGGCCATCTCTGTGTGGAGTTTGCATGTTCTCCTCGTGCATGCGTGGGTTTTCTCCGGGTACTCCGGTTTCCCCCGCCTCTCGCCCGAAGACAGCTGGGTTAGGCTCCAGCACCCCCCGCGACCCTCGTGAGGAAAAGCAGTAGAAAATGAATGAATGAATATTATTTTTCCAGACTTAGCATCAGCCTGTTTTTTTCAATAATTTATCATTTCACATATAATTTATTATTCACAAACTTTTTTTCTGTCTATTATATTTCCAGACTTTAGGAACAGTTGCTTTCTTTTAAGAATTAATTATTAAATGTATAATTTATTATTCACTTATTCATTCCCATTAATTAAACTAAAGATCTTTTTTCTATCATATCAAGTGTACATTGAACTTCCAGACTTCATGGACAGCATGTATTCTTACGGCCATAAAAGTCATAAATCTTTGATATCCATATAAATAACCACTCTGTCTTCTAATACCTCCTCCATCTGTCTCCTCCGTCCATCAGTCCATTCATCTGAGACGTTTGTCTTTCTTTGTCTTTGCGGTGCAAATGTTTCTTGCTGTCTGTCACTCGCTCGGCTTCATCACGGGCGTCGTAGCAGCTCACACGCTTACTTGACAGCAAGACAAAGGCGAAGGAAAGAGGTGGGCGTGTCTGATGGACAGGCGAGGAGGGACACCATCACTCCCGTTCAAAGCGGACAGGAAGCCTTTTCTTGTTCGTCTGACTTTTCTTTTTAGATCATGTTTGACTCAATTGAAGTAATACACGATGTCTGATACGGTGCACTGAATACATCATGCGTAACAGACATGCAGACGATCAAACCACAGACAGATTTTATTTACATTTGTAGGCCAATCAAGCAAGGGTTTGAGGAAAATATTAATAGTGTGCATTAATATTGTTGTTGCAAAGTTTCATGCTCCTCAAAGTTACTTGCGCTCACTGATTCACGAGTTGATGAAACGCTTGCATGACAGGTTCAAGTAGAGTACAAGTGATGCTCGCTCACACACTTAACTTCCAACAACCTGCAATCGTGGAATTATCCATTTAAGCACTTGTGTGTGTGCGTGTGTGTGTGTTCAAATGCAAGGCAATATCCGTCAGCACAGATGCAACCAGGTGAAAAATAAGTCTATGACAAAAAGAAGAACATAAGGCAATGGTGCGTAACAAAATAAACTAAAGTACAGTGAATAAAAAATCCAATTAAACACGGCTTAAACCAAAAAAAGCAGCTGGGGGTGGGCGGAACGAGGCAAGGCAGAAGACATACTACTGATGGGTACACAGGGTAGACATGCAGTAATATGCAGCAAATATTGTTCGCAATAAACATCCTGTGCAATAACTGTGCAATAAACCATGCAATAAATTTGTGGCTTGATCGACATGCACATAGCTATAAATAGTGTATATATAACTTATTGATTTGTATGACCTTGATTTGCCACTTTATGTTCTAAGATTGTGTGGCATGTGAACGTTTTGGATTATTGCACAGGTGAGCCTTAGGCTGGCCACAATAAAAGGCTGCTAGAAAAGTGGCCGCTTGTGTTGTGTGGCCTCAGGGAATGGAATATGGTAGAACAGTGGTGTCCAAAGTGCAGCCGGGGACCATTTATGGCTCGGCTCGCATTCTAAAATTATATTAAACTAATATAAAAATAACAAGAGAAATGAAAAAAATGCAAAAAAATTATTTTAATGACAAAAAAATGCAATTCTCCGAGAATAAACTGGTAATATGATGACAATATATATGAATATAATATATAATATGAAGACAAATAATATAGTTTTAGAATCACAAAATTGAAATATTATTTTTGAAACTGAATATTACAAGAAACAAACAAAAAAAGTTTTATTTTTTTTATTAAGTTGGTTTAAAATGCAAATATTATGGGCCTGAAGTCCAAATATTATGGCAATATAGTCATATTATGAAAAAAAAATTAAGAAGGAAGTTGAAATATTTGGAAAATAAAAAAACAGCAAAAATGACAAAACAACTAAATATATTCTATTATAATATAGTGAATATACTAAATCTTTTTCAACTATATCACAAAGCTGATAAAAAAAATCTTGAAAAGTACTGTATATTTTTAAGACAAAAAAATGCAATTTTCCAAGAATAAATATAATAATAATATAATGGCTATAATAATATGATGAAGACAACTAATATAGTTTTAGGATCACAAAAATTAAATATTAATTAAATATTAATTAAATATTAATTAAATATTATTTTTGAAACTGAATATTACAAGAAACAAACAAAAAAAGTTGTATTTTTTTATTGAGTTGGTTAAAAATGCAAATATTATGGGCCTGAAGTCCAAATATTATGGCAATATAGTCATATTATGAAAAAAAAAAGAAGGAAGTTGAAATATTTGGAAAATTAAAAAAAACAGCAAAAATGACAAAACAAATAAATATATTCTATTATAATATAGGGAATATACGAAATCTTTTTCAACTATATCACAAAGCTGATAAAAAAAATTATCATTATTAAATTATTGAAATGTACTGTATATTTTTAAGACAAAAAAATGTATTCTAATGACAAAAAAATGCAATTTTCTGAGAATAAATATAATAATAATATAATGGCTATAATAATAAAAATTATGATGACGACAAATAATATAGTTTTAGGGTCACAAAAATTAAATATTAATTTAATATTATTTTTGAAACAGAATATTACAAGAAACAAACAAAAAAAGTTGTATTTTTTTATTAAGTTGGTTAAAAAATTCAAATATTATGGGAAATCCCAGACAGCTGTTCTGGTAGACATTTATGCTCCCTCACACATTTTGGAGTGTCCTTTTATTGTGGCCAGCCCAAGGCACACCTATGCAATAATCATGCATTCTCATTTGTTCTGAATAATAAGTGAGGTTTTCTTGCCGCCACAGGGATCCCTCACTCACTTTTCTTGTTAGCTTTAGCTTGAAAGGAGATGGCGATGGTTTGATCCCAGCGGGATGTCTGATGATTGCTGATGTCTTTGTTGCAGCGTTAGCGTGTATTGGTCTTAAACCCTTGTGCATGGCATTGGTCATTGGATTGAATGAGAAGGTAATATTGTTATATTTTGGCAACCTGAGAGTTTGGGATGCCGGATGCGGGGGCGATGCTGCTGCTGCTGGGGTGGGGGCCACGGAGAGAGAGACAGCTAGAGGAGGGGAGGAGGGGGAGAAGATGTGAAGCCTCTCGCTTCAACAACCCCTGGAAACTCTGCTGTCTGGCTGCTTTCGTCTTGCTGCTCATTGGACTTTGTCAGCACAGAGAAAGAGGAGGGAGGAAAAGTCGGACACTGTGGGGGTTGGGGGGGAGAAGGGGCGGTCACATAGAGTGATGTCGGTGACGAAGATGAGGGGTCTTTTGGGAGAGACAGAAAAATGAACCCGTGAAAATATGAACCACTAAAGTTTCTCCTGAATCAGAGGCAGACTTGCTCACTCGCTCGCTCAGGATGGACAAAGTGGAGCGAGTGATGAAGATGGTGAAGAGGATGTCGCCCAGGAAGAAGAGGAGAGAAGGAGGAAGAACAGTGGGAGAGCTGGAGAGCCCGGACACCTTCTGTGATGAACTGTGTCGCTTCAGGCTCTGTATCGGCGGTGAGCGTGCATGTGTGTGAGTGTGTGTGTGTGTGTGTGTTCATTCATCCTTTATTTAACTGGGTAAACCTCATTCACATTAAAAATATCTTTTACAAGAGTGACCTGGCCAAGACAGCAGCAGACGACAAAGTTTCTGACAAGACAAAAATACAATCGATCAGTGAGTGTAAAAAGTTAACTGACTCACATTTACAATAAACCAAGTAGCAGTATTTAAACCAAGTGGTGTGCCGTCAGGGCCAGCAAAACAGTCTCTGGTAGAAGTGACCTACATTTACAACTTCAATTCTAGTATTTGATCCAGGAAGTATTCATTCAGTCTATATAGACCAGTACTTCTAATGACTTTCTGTCGTGCCCCATCAAGGGACCATTTCTGTCCTTTATTGGTAATGGTAATGGTAATGGTAATGGTAATGGTAATGGTAATGGTAATGGTAATGGTAATGGTAATGGTAATGGTAATGGTTTTATTTCATTTGAACATGCATCAGATTACAATTGAGTGCATCCCATAATCAGTTCACAGTTCCACATGTCCAAAAGGAGTAGGAAGAAGCAAAGCTTATTAAATCCTACCCCTCCATCTGGTACTTTTACAATCAGTAACTGTTACATTTGTTCACTTCCTGCTTTCCATAATACAGTTTAAGGTTTTTTTTTGTTTTTTGTTTTTTATAATGTGCCTCGTACCGAAGTACAAGGTGATATGAGCATCCAATGCCATAATGGGTACCATAGTAAGTGTCAATATAGTGATATATATAGCACATCATGACTGGTTCAAGACTCTTCATCCTTGTATTTAGCAAACATCAACTGCTTGTATTGTTTCTTGAATTGGCTCATCGTTGTGCATTGTTTGATTTCCTTACTCAATCCATTCCATAGTTTGATTCCACATACTGAAATGCTATGGCTTTTTAACGTAGTCCTAGCATATAAGTGTTTCAAATGTACTTCTTCCCTGAGATCATATGTCTCCTCTCTCTTATTTTTAGCCTTATGCATTATTTTAGCTGTTTGAAGATGAACTATATCAGCAAGTTGAAGTATTTGTGATTTTAGAAATAAGGAGTTAGTATGTTCTCTGTAGGCGGCATTATGAATTATCCTTACTGACCTTTTTTGCAGTACATTTAGCGAGTGGAGATTGCTTTTATAGTTATTATCCCATATTTCCACACAATAAGTAAGATATGGTAGAACCAGAGAGCAATAAAGAGTGTGGAGTGATTTCTGATTGAGAACAAATTTTGCTTTGTTCAATACTGAAATATTTCTGGCCACCTTATGTTGTATATTTGTAATATGAGGTTTCCAGCTCATATTTTCATCTCTTGTGATCCCAGAAATTAATTTTCCTTCACCCTTTCAATGTCCACACCGTCTATTTGTATTTGCTGGTGCGTGTCCTTTCTGCTGTTACCAAACAGCATGATTTTAGTTTTACTTAGGTTCAAGGACAATCTATTATCATCAAACCATCTTTTTAGTGTGACCATTTCTTCTCTGACCTTTCTAATGATTTCATCTGTATTCCCTCCAGAACAAAAAGCAGTGGTATCATCCCCAAATAATACGAGCTTTAAGTCTTTCGTAACTTTGGAGATATCATTGATGTACAAGTTGAACAGTTTTGGCCCCAGTATTGACCCCTGGGGAACTCCGCACGTAATATATGAACTTGCAGATGTGTATTCTCAACATTTTACAACTTCAATTCTAGTATTTGATCCAGGAAGTATTCATTCAGTCTATATAGACCAGTACTTCTAATGACTTTCTGTCGTGCCCCATCAAGGGACCATTTCTGTCCCTGATTAGCGTACTTCTTAGCTGCATTGCTTCCAATATGTTATGTGTTATATGCATGCCATGTCAATATAATCTGCCCAGGATTTCCAGAATCAGGATTAATTCAACATTATTAGCAATGGGGTTGTTCCTTTAATCAATCAGATTTGCCTCACAGAGCCATCTAGCAGGCCCAAAATAAGCATCTGTCTGTCCTCTGACTGGTTGATCAATGCAAATCAAAGACAGCGGTACCTCGATTAACGTCTGTGACAGTTTTGTGGTTAACATTAGATCACTATCGGCTGATACTTGCATTAAAACCGACCCCCTCCACCGATTAGCCCCTCCCCAGCTGCAGCATCCAGAACCAGCATGTCTACCGTGTGTAGGGACTTCCAGTCTTTGTTAGAGTGATAAAAGCTCTGCATCCTTCAAAACGTGCCTCAAAAGTGTCTCACCTAAGTGGCGCTTTGAAAAGCTTTAGATCGGTGTAGCGTTTGGGGGTTGAGGGTTTGAGGCTCACGATGTGATCATCCATCAGGCAGCGGCTATAAAGCCCCGGTCCCAACCCGCTGTACTTGCGAGAAATGAGGGCAATGAGTAGCGCCGCATTTTGGATTTGGGAGCATGCAGACATTATGTAGCACTTTTAGTGCAGGAGGCACTTTTGTTGTATGTGGGGCTGCGTTGGACTCCGGATGATACTTCGGATGAAACGGGTGTTGTATCTCCTTCCTGGGCACAGAAGAGGGTGTCGGCTGCGTCTGCGCTTCAGCAGGCAGCAGATGCCTGCTTGTCATTGAGGTTTTCAATTCATAAACTGAGAAGGCTAGAAATAAATGCATTGCGAAATTCGAGCATTTTGTTCATGGTCTGGTAAAACAAGCATATTGGCTTTGTTTGGTTTGAAATAAGGTATTGAAGGAAATCTCAACCTCCCTTACTTCGAGGCGATCTCCTTGTAGGTGTCGAATTGAGGATATGGGCAGACTAAATAACCAAACTGGTATATGAGAACCATAATTATTCCTGATACAAACAATATCTAATACAGACGTCTGGGCTTAGTTGCTTTCCCTGTATGCCAACAGTAAGTTGGGTCTTAGTACAGCGCAGCTGCAAAAAAGCACCCTTTCTTTCCCTGCCCGGCTTTTTATACATTTCAAGATTGTGCAAGACGTGGACCAATCAGCACGCGCCGTCGCCGTGGTTTCAGCATCACCGGCCCATCTCTGTCTTTCTTGTCAGCAAGGACGATGCCAGGATATCTGGAATGTTCTGCGAGTTCTCGTGCTGTAAACAAGCCATATCATGCATACCAGATATCCCCTGCCTTGGTCATCGCTCTAGTTCTCTTGTGTGTGTGTGTGTGTGTGGTGTCAAGGGTCACACTAAGTTTGTCAGTACTTGTGAAACTATGTGTTTGTATTTAACTGTGTTTAAGTTATACGCTGCATTGCATACTAGAAAACATCTTCATACGCTATGTGCTTGATCTTAACTTTATTGTTAGCTAGCCAAAATATGAGCAAATACCTTCAGTATGAAAATAAATTATTTTCTGTCAGGCATTCACACGGTCATGCCCTCCCCATGTCTAAAGCTAAGAAACTTTCTCTTTTTGAATGTGATCTGATTGTTAAGCTGCATCAGCAGGGCCTCTCACAGCATTCCATTGCTACTGAGGTTGGACGCAGTAAGAAAGTCATTCTATAGTTTTGGAAAAGATCCTCAGCATTACGGAAAAAAAAGTCAAGAAAAAGTCAAAAATGACATCTGCATTGAGCCAAGGGATCTGATTGGCTTTCCATCAAGACACAGGGCAGCCCTTGACCCAAATGAAGACCCTTACTGCTCTCTGATGATAAAAAATGTAACCTTGGCGGTCCAAATGGCTTCCAACGTTACTGGAATGACAAGGAGATCCCACCTGAGATGTTTTCTTCCGGGTACAGTGGGAGTGACCAGGATGGATAGGATCAGGAACAAATCATCAGAGGGACATTACATGCCTTGGAGATAAAGTTTGTCATGATCGGGGTGCTTTTTCATTCAGTGGAACACTGGAGCCTCCGGTGGTGCAGGGTTGTCAAACAGTGGACTCTTACCTGCAGATGTTGCAGTGGGCATCCGTCATGACTGAGGGCCTGGTCTGTGTGGTAACAGATGGGTTTTTCAACTGGAGAACTCTGCAGTTCACAATACTGACTTGACCAAGGACTTCTTTCAGGGAGAATAACATCACTCTTTTGGACCATCCCACATGTTCCCCTGATTTACATCCCATAGAGAACATTTGGGGATGGATGACAAGGGAAGTTTATAAAAATGGCCATCAGTTCCAGACAGTTGATGCCCTTGATGAAGCCATCTTCACCACTTGGAGAAATGTTCCCAAAATATTCCCAATAGCCTCCTATTTTTTTGCGGTGATTAACAAGAATGGTGGAGCTACTCATTACTGAGTCCTATTGAGATTTTTTTTTCTTCTAGTTTGGAGAGTTTTTTGTAATGTTTTGAGCAATGGTCTTAAACGTTTCATCAGCTGATAAACAGCCTATTTCACTATAATTGTTGTTTATTTGTAACTTTTTCAAAGTGTTTTTTGTCACACTCCCCCTTTTTGCTTTTGCATATTGTAGTTCTACTAAAACCTGGTTAAGATCCAAATTCTGGCTATTTTTCAATTGACCTTAAGATCTTTTTACACTTTTGCTAATTATGGTTGCAGCAAAATAATGTTATTTTCTTTAAAAATAAAGAAATGTAAATTTAAATGCATGTAGAACTATAATTTTTGCCTATCCAATATGTTTTGGGTTCAACATTTTTGGGTGTGTGAAACGGATTAATTGGATTTATATCATTTTCACTGAGAAAATGTCCCTTGGTTAGAGTCCGTTTTGGTTACAGTCCAAATCTTCTGGTCAAGGCACCACTGTAGTTCAAAGTGCTTTGCACACAATGACAGACGAGGAGGAGGAGAAAATGACTTGGTGTTGGACATTCCAGATGTTTCCGGAAAAAAGGTAGACATTGTAAGGGGAGGCTCCGAAGCTAGCTAGCTTGTTTCACCTCAAGAAAGGGTTGTCTGATACTTGCTGGGGAGGTCAAATGTTCTGTCGTGCTTTGACCTCAAGTGGTTATGCTCTTTATGTGTCTGAGCAATGTTTGCTGATTACCTGTGTTGACAGGTATGCTATGCTGTTGCTATTTGTTTAATATTGGTTTTGTTTTTTTTTTGTTTTTTTTCACCAGAGCAAGAAGTTGATAAACATTCTCTGGTCTTGTTGATGACTTGGTTACAGTCAAGGCCATGTGACTAGTTGACTTGCAGTGTTAATTAAATGTGCAGATCAGATCGCATCTTCAAAACAGTTCTTGTGTTGCTGTAATTAGTGCTTTATTAGCTGTGTGTGTGTGCTAGCTCATGTTCTTCAAAGAGTTTTTAGAATAAATCAGTTTCATTTTAAGGGGCAGACTGGATTTAAATGACTTTGATGTAACAAAGAGGTCAGTGAGGAGAGACCAATGTGTGTGTGTTTGTGTTGTTCATGACGAAAAGTGCAGCACCTCAGCCCAAAAAAGCAGCAGCAGACTTCAAAGTGCATCACAACAGCATAGGAGACGCCAAGACGTCTTAAATCTTTTTCTAGAAACATCTTCAGCCGGGGTGTCGAAAGTGTGGCCCGGGGTTAAAATAAAGATGTTGGACACTGGATAGCTTTTAGAATCTTCAGTGTACAATATGTATGAAAATGGACCCTACATATAAGCATGTGGACCTACTATGTACGTATCCGGAAGTCCTCAGGAGCGCTTGGGTTTGTGACCAATCACAGCAGAGTGGGCGTACCGAGAGGAGGGCCGGGCGTGGAGTAAATTCAACACGACCGTTTGAGATGTCTATGGAAATCCTGCAGAAAGAAGTGCAGAATCTGGAAGATCTAGAGAGCTTTGTGTGTTGGTTATTGTGTGGAGCTGCTCTGTTGGAGTCCACAACTCAATACAAAGCGCCAAAAATGTGCACAATAGGTCGGAAAGCATACAACAAGTTAGGAAAGAGAACAACAAGGCAATCGAGGGGATGCCAGAAAAATAAACCTAACCCTAACCAGAATGAAAAAGGACAAACGTGTCATAAATATTTAGCATGGAGGTTTGTAACAAGCAAAAGAGTAGCCAGGAAGTAGTGGCAAAGGAAGGAGACCTCAGGTCGATACAAGGGACGCATGAGGAATAATCTGGAGTGCACATGCGGGTTTTATAGATCAGGCTATGGGCAAATCCACACAAATATGGATATTTTTGTTAATGGTTATGGTTATGGTAATGGTTTTATTTCATTTGAGCATGCATTAGAGTAAAATTGAGTGCATCTCATAATCAGTTCACAGTTCCACATGTCCAAAAGGAGTAGGAAGAAGCAAAGCTTATTAAATCCTACCCCTCCATCTGGTACTTTTACAATCAGTAACTGTTACATTTGTTCACTTCCTGCTTTCCATAATACATACAGTTTAAGGTTTTTTTTTTGTTTGTTTTTTTTAATAATGCACCTCATACCGAAGTACAAGGTGATATGACCATCCAATGACATAATGGGTACCATATACCATATACATAATAGGTACTCAATATAGTGATATAAATTAAATTAAATTAAATTAAATTAAATTAAATTAAATTAAATTAAATTAAATATAGTGATATATATATAGCACATCATGACTGGTTCAAGACTCTTCATCCTTGTATTTAGCAAACATCAACTGCTTGTATTGTTTCTTGAATTGGCTCATCGTTGTGCATTGTTTGATTTCCTTACTCAATCCATTCCATAGTTTGATTCCACATACTGAAATGCTATGGCTTTTTAACGTAGTCCTAGCATATAAGTGTTTCAAATGTACTTCTTCCCTGAGATCATATTTCTCCTCTCTTGTAGAGAAGTATTGGATGACATTTTTAGCTAATTGGTTATTTTTAGCCTTATGCATTATTTTAGCTGTTTGAAGATGAACTATATCAGCAAGTTGAAGTATTTGTGATTTTAGAAATAACGAGTTAGTATGTTCTCTGTAGGCGGCATTATGAATTATCCTTACTGACAACACAGGCACAACAGGAATTACAATAAAAACACCAGTGTCATGACAAAGACTCATTTGCATGATGCACAGGTGACATTTGTGTCTTCATGGACCACCGTAGAGGACGTATTGAAGACATTGTCTATTTCGACTTTCTTTTAGAAAGTTGAAAAATCTCAGCTGAGAGGAATGAAAGAGTCCCGCATCTTCCTCGGAATGACAATCAGCTTGGTGACACAGATTCCTCCCTTTTTAATAATAGGAAAAAATTGCTTTGTTTTCACTCACAAAAGCATGTGAAGGTGAGACGCTGCCTGTGAAAAGTTGAAATACGGACAGAAATTGTTTCTTCATAGAGCAAAAACAAATTCAACATATATAAATTCAATATATTGACTCTCTGTCCTCCAGTCAGCTGTTTGTAGACAAATCTTAATGAGGAACACAGAAGAACATAGCAGTGGATTTGTCCTCCATTTTTGGCAATAACAGACCTGCTTGGCTTTCTTTTCGTTCTTCCACACCAAACTGGAAGCTGTTGCTGGCAATAGAGTCTGCAATGCTATTATAATGTTATTGTATACCTTTAAGGCTACCTATTATACTCATTGTGTGACTCTTTGTATTGAGTTGTGGATTCAATACAATAATATACAATATATACACTTGTAGATCTTCCAGAATCTGCACCTATTCCAGTTGGATTTCTACTTCCCGCCAAAAGCGTCTGTTTTATTTGGTTCCGCCTCCGGGCACGCCCACTCCGCTGTGATAAGTCACACTCTTCCAACAACACTTATACACTTAACACAAATAAATTATTTAGTGTTTAGGATCTGGGGCTGCACGGCAGTCGAGTGGTTAGCACGCAGACCTCACAGCTAGGAGACCAGGGTTCAATTTCACCCTCGGTCATCTCTGTGTGGATGATTGCATGTTCTCCCCGTGTATGAGTGTGTTTTCTCCGGGTACTCCGGTTTCCTCCCACATTCCAAAAACATGCTAGGTTAATTGGTGACTCCAAATTGTCCATAGGTATGAATGTGAGTGTGAATGGTTGTTTGTTTATATGTGCCCTGTGATTGGCTGGCCACCAGTCCAGGGTGTACCCCGCCTTTTGCCCGAAGACAGCTGGGATAGGCTCCAGCACCCCCGCGACCCTTGTGAGGATAAGCGTTAGAAAATGAATGAATGAATGAATGTTTAGGATCTGGCAGCTCATGACCCCGCTGGTGCTCCTCCGACCTCACCTGCCCGAGGAGGAGACCAACTTTGTCGGAGGCATCGCTGGTACCGTGAAGCTCAGGAGACGGACGTGAGGGAATTCACTAAGTGCCGACAATCATGGCACAACATCGGTTGTCTAAATGTGGTCATTACATGCTTTTTGCAGGACTACCGTGTTCCAGACAAAGAACACTATGGTTGGTCCAACTCTGTGGACGCAATTAATGCACCTTTGCCGACACGCTTTTTTGAGCTGTTTTTGGAAAGCTCAAGTGTTTCCCATTACATGCCGTCTACAGCTGCTTCTTTTTAGCTGTTTTTATATGTTTAGAACACACAGAAAAGAGAAAGACATTCAGTATGTAGTCATGTCTCACAAGAGGATTGTGAATGATTCACAAAAAAGCACAGTTTAACTTTTAACCATGTTTTTTATGAGCAATGAAGGGTTGCGTTCAAAGACGCCATGTGATTCACATCTTGAGCGCCTTTTTTTCGGATTTCCCAGCATACTTAAATACAACATTCATTCATTTATTCATTTTCTACCGCTTTTCCTCACAAGGGTCGCGGGGCGTGCTGGAGCCTATTCCAGCTGTCTTCGGGCGAGAGGCGGGGTACACCCTGGACTGGTGGCCAGCCAATCACAGGGCACATATAGACAAACAACCATTCACACTCACATTCATACCGATGGACAATTTGGAGTCGCCAATTAACTGATTGCATGTTCTCCCCGTGCATGCGTGGGTTTTCTCCGGGTACTCCGGTTTCCTGCCACATTCCAAAAACATGCTAGGTTAATTAGCGACTCCAAATTGTCCATAGGTATGAATGTGAGTGTGAATGGTTGTTTGTCTATATGTGCCCTGTGATTGGCTGGCCACAAGTCCAGGGTGTACCCCGCCTCTCGCCCGAAGACAGCTGGGATAGGCTCCATGAATGAATGAAATAAATTAGTTACCACGGTTTTCCCTGAATATTAAGACTTTATTTTTGTAAAATTACAGCTGTTTTTTTTCATTTCTGCTTTTTATTCTGCTTGTTTCCTCTCATAATTATGACTTCATTTTTATAATATTTTGACTTAATTATTGTAACAATGTCGTTTTTTCTGCAACGCAATGTTCCAAAAGTTTTTGTTTTCTTAAATATTAAAAAAACAGCCACGCTCCACACTTTCACCATGTTGTATTTATGCCTTATATGTATTATTTTATTATATTTTGTTTACTATATTGGGTAATAGGAGTGTAAAGGTGACTATAGGGGTGTTATTTCATGTATACAGGGCTACAATAATGTTGGAAACTGTATTTAGAAGGTCGTAAACAGGTTTTCTATGCTCTAACTATAAATATTCCATTTATAAACAAGGAATCCGAGGGATTGCTGTACATAAATGTTTCAACCCAAATCTGGCCCATGAATCCAAATAATTGCCCCTGCTGTAATAATATGAGAGTACAGTTAAAGCACTGCGGGAGTCATTGAGGCTGAGCAGCTAAATTTAGCTCTTCAATCCCTTTTTTCTCATCATTCCTCCTCCACACCTTGAGCGAGCCGGTCGCGCCCTCCTTGCTCTGGTTCCTGCTCCGTGGATGATACAGCAGTCGGGTGTGGGCGGCTCTGTGCTACTTCTTGGAGAAACTTCTCCACTCTTATTACTGACTGGAGCTTCATGAGTCATTCATCCTTGGAGAGAGAGAGATGCTGGCATTGTTGGTTGTCAGTCAAGCTGAAACACTTTTGTCTCCCGTCACCCTCAGGTTGCATTGCGTCTGCTTATGGAGAGCCGGATTATCATAACTGTATTTACTGTACATGTGATAGTCATGATAGGAACTCCATATTGTGTTCACACCAGAAGATCTAGAATATCTTATGGACATATTCTTGATGATGACCATGCGAGAAGGAGGAACATTCATCTGAATAAGGAAAAAAAGTGAAGCTCACGCCTGCTTCTTCTCGCCGAGTTCCACTTTTCCTGCACTCCCCGTCACTCAGCTGTCATCTGCAGCTCGACCTCATGTCATTTTGCTGACAAACTTAGTAAAACTTAGCTATACTTGTCACTTTGCTCAGAGGCTGGTCCGGTACGAGCCATTGGTTAGTGGCCACGTTTAGGCCACGCCCCTGGCTGTCCCTCAAAGGATGCTGATTGGTCCTTGTAGACGTCTTAAAAACTTGCACTGAGTGACAAGTTGACTGCTCGAGCTTTTGGATCATCTGCTGGGGCTGTGCAATTCTCATTCGGTAAACTCTGGTTCGAGTCCCCAGGGTTACTTGGTTTATGTTGGTGCCAGGACGCTGGTTTAGTGGGGTGAGTCTAACACAGATGTGTCCAAAGTCCAGCCCGGGTGCCATTTGTGTATTGCAGCTGTTTTTTTTTTTTTTGGCCTTTTATATAACCAGAAAAAAAACAGTAAAAATCAGCAGTCATTTAAAAAAAAAAAAATTATAATATTAAAAGAAAAAATTTGTCATCAAACAAGAAAAGATGTTTATTGTTTGAGAATAACTTAGTTTTATTATAAGTGAAAATAACACGATTTTAGTATCATAAATTTGAATATTAAAGACAAAAGTCAGACTATTATGAGAATAGAATGAGAATAGAAACAGAATGAGAATAACGTCAAAACGGGAATGGGAATAAAGTCATAATTATGGGAAGACAAACAGCTGTAATTTTAGGTGAATAAATTCTAAATATTACATGAGAAAAGTCATATTATAATGAGATGTAAGCATTGTAATTTCATGAGGAAAATTAAAACAATTTTGATAGAATAGAGTTTTATATATATAAAACAATATATATATATATATATTATATATATTATATATATAAAAACAAAATGAACATTCATTCATTCATTTTCTACCGCTTTTTCCTCACGAGGGTCGTGGGGGTGCTGGAGTCTATCCCAGCTGTCTTTGGGCGGGAGGCGGGGTACACTGGTCGCCAGCCAATCACTGGGCTCATATAGACAAACAACCATTCACACTCACATTCATACCTATGGACAATTTGGAGTCACCAATTAACCTAGCATGTTTTTGGAATGTGGGAGGAAACTGGAGTACCCGGAGAAAACCCACGCATGCACGGGGAATTGAACCCTGGTCTCGTAGCTGTGAGGTCTGCGTGATAACCACTAGATCGCCGTGCCGCCCCAAAATGAACATATTTTGGGAAACTTTATTTTGGGAAAAAGTTATAATATTATGGGAATGAAGTCATAATATTATGAAAAAATGTATAGGGATTATTTAAGATGAAAGTTGAAATATATGGAAATAAAAAAAACATCAGAACCATAGTATAGAGTGAATATATATCCTATATAAGTTTGTTTTACAAAAAAACAGAAAAACGGTTGGACACCCCCGGTCAAACAGATGCCAGCCGGTACGGCTGTGCCAAAGCATGTTGGTGAAGCCGACCTCCGTAAGACTGAAAAAGAGCCACATTGGATGACAAGTTGACAGCTGGGGGCTTTTAGCTCATCCATCTGTGGACTGTGATTCGATTGAGCCTGCAACAGCGTGAGAAAAAATGTTTTATTTTTTGTCCTTTTATGTGACTTTTTTTACACGGCAAGGGAATGTACCTTTGTGGCATTGCTATGTCACTCTAAAGTTTAACATGATCAATTCATTAAAAATGCAAGTTGTTATTATATGCTCAGCCTGTCTATGTTTAAGGTAATCTTTACTGAAGCAAACAACAGGTTCCCTTTTGGGAAGGTCATCTTTAACAATGTGACAAAGCCACTTCTCCGTTGTATTATTGTATTCAGTATTTCATTGTTTGTGGAGTTATGTCATTAATAATAGTGATGTATTAACTAGTGATGTTACAAGAGGTGCCGGGGCATCGAAGTGTGTGTCGAGTAATCGAGTGGGCACTTCCGCGAAGCATGTACCGAGGCGTGATTCATTGGGGGGAGGGGCCGGAATTGATGACGTCCGAAGCCTTGCTGCCCGGCTGTCCAACATGAAGGTTCGGAATTTGCCGCAATGTTTGCCTGTCACTCAGCAATATAAACCCCTTCAGGCTTAAACATTCAAATGTGGGCATTTGTGGTGAGAGTCAGTTGAGCGTGTGGATAGTATTTCTCGATGGTTCGGTTACTATACGGTTACGTTAGTTTGGAGTTCAGAGAGAGAAGATATGGAGCAGCTAGAAAGAGGAAATAGTGTGGAAACATTTTGACTTGATCAGTAAGCCAAATCAACACTATTAAGAGATGCTATGTTTGCATTTCAAAACCTGTATTTTCACTGTTTGTCATCGTTATTGAGAGGTGAAGTGCTTATTGTGTTTCAAGGAGTTGGTGTACAATAATAACACCTCATCCATGTTCAGGCATTAACGTGCCTTTCATGAACATAAAGATGAAACTGGACCTTCGGCCGTCCATGGTAAGGTTAATAGTACTACATTATAATATTAATATATTACAGTATTACCAACACAATCATGATGAAGCTAGCCATATCACATGATCCATGGCATTTATGGACAAGAAATGTATCTTACACTTTGTAGATTAATCATTTGGTTATAAAATGTTTTGTAGTATATAATCATTTCCAAGAGCCAAAACAGATCAGCATTCAATGCATCACACATGAAGATACTAAGGATCGACCGATACATCGGCCGGCCGATATATTGGGCTGATATTTGCGTTTTTTCCTTGTATCCGTATCGGCCGATACGCGCGTGGGTTCGCCGATGTATTTTTCCACCGCACGAATCCTACTGTGTTCAGTGTTTACATTTCAATAAATATTTGTTTAAACATGAGATAATATTTGTTATCATTGTCATTTGAGTTTGAGTGATCAAAAGCAGTATCGGCCACAAATATCGGCCCAAGCAAAATCGGCCATCGGCTAAGGGTGATGGAAAAAAATCGGTAACGGCATCAGCCCCCCAAAAAAACATATCGGTCGATCCTTAGAAGATCCATCCACCTGTAATTGTATCCAAGGCCAGCAGGTGGTTTCGTGTTCACATGAAGCTTCAAGAAATGAATCCATTCTCGAACCAGTTGACTGAAATGGTTCGAAGCCTCATGGGGCTTCATCTCGCCATCACTAGTATTAACCCAAGCTAAATTGGGATTCAAACAGGTGTACATGGGGATACTTACCAAGAGAGTCACCTGCAGGAATGTTTGGGGAGAAGCCGCCATGAGTCTCTGGGTTTTATAGGTTTAGTGACGTCATTAATGACATCATCAGACCATACCATGTACTGGGGATGGGGAAGGGGGTTGTAAGGTTGGATGGGTGTTTAATCTTGGGTTCGGGTCGGGAAATATGTGTATGGGTTCATGTTTTATGGAGAGCTGTAGTAGCAGTGGGGTCGCATCAGATGATGGTGTTCAAATCCAGTTTTGTAGACTAACCTATGGACGTAAGTGGGACATTCCGGGCAAATTGGGAGCCCTATAAGAGGAGCGGTAGGGGAACACTTTTTTTTTTTCTTCTTGTTGTTTTGGGAAGTCAAGTCATTTTTTTTCCCAATTAATTTTTTTTGTTTTTAGTGTTTTCCATAAGTTTCTCTGCCAAACTAAATAAATATGCCTCGACTGGGTGAACTGCAAGTCTGCCTCCTGAATTGTTTTGGCCTTCGGACACCACATTACGACAAACAAGATAAGAGAGAAAGCCTGTGTCGTTGTGCAGTTGAGCTCCAAGCAGGCGTGTTGTCTTCTCTGCATAAGGACACTTAGCACACCGACACAGCGGCCGGCGGTCTCAAGGGCTACTTGACGGCCTGATACGCTCGCTGGCGTGATTGCAAAAGCTCGCTGGCAAAAGCCAGTCAGCCCTTTTCTTTTTCTCTGTGGACGCCCGGGTCAGGAGGTTGATTGGCGGACGGACACAGCAGGGCGGAATGGACCTCACGTGTCCGCACGTGGGCTTGAGAATGTGTGGCACGGCTTTATTTCATCAGCGGTTAAAGCATTCGGAGGTGTTTTCAAATCCGAAGATGCCACTTTGATACTTTGTAAAGCTTGGAAAATTATTAGATTTTTTTAGTTAAAATCTTTTTTTGCTAAATACAAGGATGAAGAGTCTTGAACCAGTCATGATGTGCTATATATATCACTATATTGACACTTACTATGGTACCCATTATGTCATTGGATGCTCATATCACCTCGTACTTTGGTACGGGACAAAAAATTACAAAATTTAAAAATAAAAAAAAACGAACAAAAAAAAACCCTTAAACTGTATTATGGAAAGCAGGAAGTGAACAAATGTAACAGTTACTGATTGTAAAAGTACCAGATGGAGGGGTAGGATTTAATAAGCTTTGCTTCCTCCTAGCGGCACGGCTATCGAGTGGTTAGCGCACAGACCTCACAGCTAGGAGACCAGGGTTCAATTCCACCCAGGGTTCAATTCCACGCTCGGCCATCTCTGTGTGTCCTAGCGGCACGGCGGAGGAGTGGTTAGCGTGCAGAACTCACAGCTAGGAGACCAGGGTTCAATTCCACCCTCGGCCATCTCTGTGTGGAGTTTGCATGTTCTCCCCGTGCATGCATGGGTTTTCTCCGGGTACTCCGGTTTCCTCCCCCATTCCAAAAACATGCTAGGTTAATTGGCCACCAGTCCAGGGTGTACCCCGCCTTTCACCCGCAGACAGCTAAGATAGGCTCCCTTGTGAGGAAAAGCAGAAAATGAAATGAAATGCTTCTTCCTACTCCTTTTGGACATGTGGAACTGTGAACTGATTATGGGATGCACTCAATTGTAATCTGATGCATGTTCAAATGAAATAAAACCATTACCATTACCATTACATTTGTTGTTTATTTTGTAGTTTTCTTGTTTATCACTTCAAAACATAAGAAATTGAAGTAATCAGTTGTTGTGTGGGTGTACTGTTGTACGTGTGTGTTTACCTCCCGTCTGCAAAGGACAATAAATAAAAGAAGCAAGGATATTTCCTCTCTGAATCCAGTTGTGTGCTGTGCTGTGCGGCCATGTTGGCTAATCTCAGCAGAGCAGACCGCTCTGATGATTTATTAAAGCGGTCGCTCACACTCTCTCCTCACTCTTCTACTTCATGGCATTCCGACGGAAACGGCTTAATCCTCAATGGGCTCAGCACCGTTTCTGCCGCAGCTTCTGTGGCTTCGCAGCGAGTTTGGAATGAATTGTTATCCTCACATGCGTTTATCCCACGTACTTCATCTCTAAAGTGCTCACAGCCACCAGGGGGCGTTTCTGCATGTTGTCCAGCTTTGCCTCACCTGACATGATGAAAAAAAGAAAGAGTCGCCAATTAGGTGCCAAGTGGCATGCAGTGGCTCAAACTGCCTCCCAACTTGCTCGTGGTGGCCCGTAACAGCGGCAAAAATTGAGTTTGTCGGCAAGAAAATTTCAAAACGGTTAAAATCTTCGCAAACAATCCGCCTATTGGAATCCACTGGAATTTAATGGCGCGAGCCAAGTTCCACCAATGATGCTAGGAGTCCACTGGGCTGGTGCTGGTTGGTGCCAGTTCACGCAAATGCAATTTGTGGTGGGGCCGAGTGTCGCCAATTAGGTGCCAAGTGGCATGCAGTGGCTCAAACTGCCTCCCAACTTGCTCGTGGTGGCCCGTAACAGCGGCAAAAATTGAGTTCGGCGGCAAGAAAATTTCAAAAAGGTTAAAATCTTCGCAATCAATCCGCCTATTGGAATCCACTGGAATGTAATGGCGCGAGCCAAGTCCCACCAATGATGCTAGGAGTCCACTGGGCCGGTGCTGGTTGGTGCCAGTTCACGCCAATGTAATTTGCGGTGGGGCCGAGTGTCGCCAATTAGATGCCGAGTGGCATGCAGTGGCTCAAACTGCCTCCCAACTTGCTCGTGGTGGTGCGTAACAGCGGCAAAAATTGAGTTTGGTGGCAAGAAAATTTCAAAACGGTTAAAATCTTCGCATCCGCCTATTGGAATCAACTGGAATGTAATGGCGCGAGCCAAGTTCCGCCAATGATGCTAGGAGTCCACTGGGCCGGTGCTGGTATGTAATTTGCGGTGGGGCCGAGTGTCGCCAATTAGTTGCCGAGTGGCATGCAGTGGCTCAAACTGCCTCCCAACTTGCTTGTGTTGGCCCGCGGCAAAAATTGAGTTTGGCGGCAAGAATATTTAAAAACGGTTAAAATCTTCGCAAACTATCCGCCTATTGGAATCCACTGGAATGTAATGGCACGAGCCAAGTTCCGCCAATGATGCTAGGAGTCCACTGGGCCGGTGCTGGTCGGTGCCAGTTCACGGCAATGTAATTTGCGGTGGGGCCGAGTGTCGCCAATTAGTTGCCGAGTGGCATGCAGTGGCTCAAACTGCCTCCCAACTTGCTCGTGTTGGCCCGCGGCAAAAATTTAGTTTGGCAGCAAGAAAATTTCAAAACGTTTAAAATCTTCGCAAACAATCCGCTTATTGGAATCAACTGGAATGTAATGGCGCGAGCCAAGTTCCGCCAATGATGCTTGGAGTCCACTGGGCCGGTGCTGGTTGGTGCCAGTTCACGGCAATGCAATTTGCGGTGGGGCCGAGTGTCGCCAATTAGGTGCCAAGTAGCATGCAGTGGCTCAAACTGGCTCCCAACTTGCTCGTGGTGGCCCGTAACAGCGGCAAAAATTGAGTTTGGCGGGAAGAAAATTTCAAAAAGGTTAAAATCTTCGCAATCAATCCGCCTATTGGAATCCACTGGAATGTCATGACGCCAAGTTCCACCAATGATGCTAGGAGTCCACTGGGCCGGTGCTGGTTGGTGCCAGTCAGAGCCACTACGCGCCAATCACATAATCTTTGGCGCAAACTGGCACCAAGTGGATTCCTAGCATGAAGTGTGCAAACTGAGCCTTCCGTCTGAGTGCACTGCACTAAGTACACTCAGAATTGAATGGCGATGGCACTTGGAGCCCCCCCCCCTCCTCGAACATTTCTAACGTGGCTGTGCAGCGAGTCAAGTGGAATGATTGGACTTATTCTAACTCAAATGAGGTCAGGTTTGAACCCCACAAACATTTCATTTCCTTTCTTCACGGTTTCATCAGCAGCTACCTGTTTTCTGGCTTCTCACTACGCCTGCACGGCTCAGCAGCATCTTTCATCATCCTTCTCATCCATGAATGTGCAGAACATGTTGAACAAACATCCTGTTCTTATTTATTGCTGTTCTGTGTGGGCCTCGTGAGAAGAATATAGACAGGAAGTTAGTTGAAGTTGGCAGACTCACATTTAAAGATGGAAGGTTTTTTTTGTGTATGTGAATTAGCAATGAACATCTTCACTACTAATTCCTCTTTCGCTTGATCAGGGGATCAAACACTTCAGTATCCCCCCCACTGTACATGTACAAAAAAGTTCTAGAGTGTAAAAAGTTCTTGTGTTGTTGTTGTCATGGTTACTACAAGCTTTCAATTGTCAACCGGAGGCAGCACATCAATCATCTGCAAACATCTCATCTCCTTGCTGGCTGCATTCCCTGGCCGGAAATTGGAAATGTGTAAAAAAATAAAATAAAACCGAGGCGGTCACCCAAGTAGGCAGGCGAGCGATGTCGTCCCTGGGGGAGGTCAGCGGCAAGCGAGGAGGACAATGAAAATGAAGTGTATCAGAGCGACATTGAGGAGGCAGCTTCATTTCACGCCGCTTCCCACACACGCACGAGCTGAACCAGCGAGCCAGCAGCCAGAGAGAGAGAGAGAGAGGGAGAAAGAAGGAGGGGGGGAGGTGGTTGTAATGGTGGTGGGGGGGTTAGAGGATGCTGGAATCTCCCGCTCAATCGCAAGCGCTTCAGCATGTGACTTCTCCAGCGATGCTCGCTCTATCCTCCACCATGTCTGACTGAAGCAGGAAGAAGGATGTTCTCAGTGTCGCTCAAGTGCCGCTTAGGGGTCATCAGGCGCCAAGCCAAGGGTACTGTGTGTGAGTGTGTGTGTGTGTGTGTATGTGTTTGTAATTCATCATCAGGTGTCTTTTATGCAAAGTTGGCATCTTGAGATCTCCTTGTGCCTTTAACAGTATATAATGATGTGTTTGTGTACGTGTGGGCGTGCACCTTCAGGCTTGTTGCTGACCTCCCCGGTGAACATGTGTGTGTGTGTGTGTGTGTGTGTTTACAGTCAGTATGTTTATTTCCCTGTGTGCATTCATAGTAAAGAGCCTCCTCCTGCTGATGTATTCATGTTACATCTTCATTTTACACCTTCTCTCAGGCTCTGTTGGAAAAAGAAAACAAACGATACAAAACTTGCTGAGAAGAGAAGCTGATGCTCTAATTTTGGTTTGTGAAGAAAATGTGCTAAAGGGTCATCTGGTTGTGTGTGTGTGTGTGTGTGTGTGTGTTGTGTAAAGCTGCGTCAGGGCAGCAGCAACAGGTTGTATATTTGTATATTGTGGTTTCGTATGGTTTTGATGAACGCTGACATGTTGATGTCGTATATTTAATTCATGAGTACCGTCATGCCCCGTACATTTCTTAAATGCTCGGACGTGCTAGTCGATGTTTTTTTTTTTTTTTTAAAGCTGTCATAATTCATTCATGTTCAACGTGCTGGTTGTGTTCAACAAACTTGCTCAACGCAGAGATGTGGAGAGCTGAATATTCATGATGATAAAAAGTCATCTTTTGCTTCAGTCTTAAGTGACTTTAAATCATTCAACTTGTGAGGAGGGATGAGTGGTTAGCGCGCAGGCCACACAGCTAAAAGTCCCGAGTTCAATTCCACCCTCGGCCATCTCTGTGTGGAGTTTGCATGTTCTCCCCGTGCATGCGTGGGTTTTCTCCGGGTACTCCGGTTTCCTCCCACATTCCAAAAACATGCTAGGTTAATTGGCCACTCCAAATTGTCCATAGGTATGAATGTGAGTGTGAATGGTTGTTTGTCTATATGTGCCCTGTGATTGGCTGGCCACCAGTCCAGGGTGTACCCCGCCTCTCGCCCGAAGACAGCTGGGATAGGCTCCAGCACCCCCACGCGACCCTCTTGAGGAAAAAGCGGTAGAAAATGAATGAATGAACTTGTGAGGAGGGATGAGTGGTTAGCGTGCAGGCTACACGGCTAAAAGACCCGAGTTCAATTCCACCCTCGGGCATCTCTTTGTGGAGTTTGCATGTTCTCCCCGTGCATGCGTGGGTTTTCTCCGGGTACTCCGGTTTCCTCCCACATTCCAAAAACATGCTAGGCAAATTGTCCATAGGTATGAATGTGAGTGTGAATGGTTGTTTGAACTGCTATTGATGTGTTCAGGTCAGAATAAAGTTATTAAGTAGCGGCAGCCTCTTGTTGGGGCTAGTCTTTTGTCATGTAATAGAGAGATGTGGCTTGATGCGCAATGAGCAGGGCTGCATGGCGGCCGAGTGGTTACTGCCCAGACCTCACAACTAGGAGACCAGGGTTCAATTCCACCCTCGGCCATCTCTGTGTGGAGTTTGCATGTTCTCCCCGTGCATGCGTGGGTTTTCTCCGGGTACTCCGGTTTCCTCCCACATTCCAAAAACATGCTAGGTTAATTGGCCACTCCAAATTGTCCATAGGTATGAATGGGAGTGTGAATGGTTGTTTGTCTATATGTGCCCTGTGATTGGCTGGCCACCAGTCCAGGGTGTACCCCAGCTGGGATAGGCTCCAGCACCCCCGCGGCCGTCATGAGGATAAGCGGTAAAAAATGAATGAATGAATGAACTTGTGAGGAGACTGAAAAAATGTCATCGAGTGAAGTCACAAAATTCAAAGCGTGACTGTACTTTCGTCAGTACACTTCAAAATGTACAGTGTACCCGGTTACTTTCCTAGACCCCCACCAATGGCGGAAAATTGTGAATAATGTAAATAATGGATGCACCCATGAAATAATGCCCGTTTTTGGTACTCCTGGCATCTGGTGCTTCTCAACTGGTCTGGTCTTTATTATTAGATATTAATGTTGTTGTTTTTTTGCATTTTTAAACACAACTGCAGATGTCTCCAAGTGGAACTGGAGCACATTATTAAAACAACTAAGGAAGAAAATGGTAAATGTATTTGGTAAAATGAAATAAACTATTTTAAATTGCCCCTTGGCTATCTTTCATCCAAAGTCAACTAGAAATGACAAAAGCCACAAGGCGTATTTTTTTGCAAATAATAACCCACCAAGATTGTGTCCCAGATCCACCTTTGGCTCACGACTCATCAGTTAAGAACCACTACACCGTATAGTATGATATGCCTTTAAATGATGTTTCATAAAGTAAAAAACAACTTCAGGCTTACAGTTAACAAGCAGTGGTTCCCAAACGTTTCACCACTGTGTACCCCTTTTGACATCTGACTGGAAGTCGTGTACCCCCTACTCCTTAGCAGCACTTCTATTTGTTTTTTGTGTTTGCAACAACAATGTGTGCTAGCTTGTTTAACTAGGAGCACGAGTGATGTCAGCCGTGTGGCAGTATTTTTTATGTTTTAAAAGCCCAAAAATATGTTGCAGCTGAGTGTAAAACTTGTCATGCACCAGTTTAATACAACTTCATTGCGCATTTGTGGCGTCCTGTAACACCCATCATGAATGGATCAATGGTTTTGGGGGTAAAGGGACCTGCAAATGGGTGGAAGAACTCAGTATTGAATAATAATGTCGAAGGAACTAAACAGATACTGTGTAGTTAGCACAAAAGAATGTGCTGTTAATGGTGTTAAAGTGCAATCAGTGGGTATGTAAACAAAAGACTAATTGATTTAGATGGTTTCTTGTGTGGAAGTTCTGTCTTCCTTTTGTCCAAGACTTCCTGTGTAAGTGTGACTGGATCAAAAGGCGTCACCGCTCATTCGAGTTGTGGCCCCAAGTCCATAATCCACTGAGCTGGAACACCTGGCCTCCAAAGCCAACGTGCGCCGTACCGGATTCACTTTTCCTCCCCGTGGTTGTTCACTTGCAGCTGACCTTTCCTTGTCAGCACTCCGCAGGGTTCAGCTTCTAATTCATTTTGCACACTGGCAGCAAGCACAGTCTGCTACACTTGCTGGAGCCTTTTCCGTCAGCATGTCCAGCATTCATCCAGTGGCGTGAATGAATGAGTACAGGAAGTGCAAAGCAGCCTTTTGGGAGTCAATGTAAGAGTTCTTCTAGGCACCCTTGGAACTCGAGTGTGTTTCAAACTATTGCAGTACAAATAAAGTAAGTCCTGTACAATTAGAGTGCAGGCCTAACAGCTATGAGAACCGAGTTCAATTCCACCCTTGTCTCTGTGTGGAGTTTGCATGTTCTCTTGCTTCCTCCTGTTGGAGAAGAAATTCTCTTCAACTGAATTAAGGCCTTGTTTAACCCTCCTCTTGTGTTAGGGTCGGCACCCGTTTTACATTTTAATGCATAAAAAGAATCACATAACATTTGTTTATTGCATCAAGGCTTTTTGACTTTGTCAGGAAACTCTATTTCAACAAAATAAAACCAAAAAAATAATTTTTACTGCATTTTAAAATGGTCTGGTTGAAATTATGACCACTGTATTGTTAGGGTCGGTTTCGACCCGGTTATAATAATATGACTATAAAGCAATATTTTGAGCCAAAACTGAAATCATAAGTGTACAATTAGCCAACACAATGACAACCAGCTCCTCTTCTTATCATGTAAGCTTCAGGGGGTTCTCATTTTGACCGCTTTTCCAATATACCAGCAGAAAAACAATTTCATTTCACTTTATACTAAAGTTCTGTTGCTGAAAACAATCACTTTTTCTACCTTTTCTTGACATTATTTCCTGACAAATTTTGCTTTTTTCAATATTGAAATATTTCTGGCCACCTTATGTGGTATATTTGTAATATGAGGTTTCCAGCTCATATTTTCATCTATTGTGATGCCCAGAAATGTATTTTCGTTCACCCTTTCAATGTCCACACCGTCTATTTGTAATTGCTGGTTCGTGTCCTTTCTGCTGTTACCAAACAGCATGATTTTAGTTTTACTTAGGTTCAAGGACAATCTATTATCATCAAACCATCTTTTTAGTGTGAGCATTTCTTCTCTGACCTTTCTAATGATTTTGTCTGTATTCCCTCCAGAACAAAAAGCAGTGGTATCATCCGCAAATAATACCAGCTTTAAGTCTTTCGTAACTTTGGAGATATCATTGATGTACAAGTTGAACAGTTTTGGTCCCAGTATTGACCCCTGGGGAACTCCGCACGTAATATATGAACTTGCGGATGTGTATTCTCCTAGCTGTACGTATTGCTTCCTGTCAGCTAAGTAGTTTTTGACCCAGTTCAGAACTAATCCTCTTATTCCGTACCTTTATAATTTAGTTATTAGGATGTCGTGATTGATTGTAAAATAAATATTCAAGACAACCATTTTTTGTGTTGTTTATGTTGTGGCATCATTGTTTAGACATTTTGGCTAAATATATATGGCTAAATTTGTGTCAAAGTTTTCACAAAAAGTATTTTTTGTCCCTGATATTTTGCTGAAACTTACCTATGTTTGACTGCTGATTACTAAAGAACAGAAAAAGGTAGAAACAAAATGGCTGGGATTGAATGAGTACAATAAAGATGCTTGTTATGAAGGGTTATGGATTCCATAAGGGGCCAGGTTAAGATAAGATATGCCTTTATTCGTCCCTCAGTGGGGAAATTTGTAAGGTTATGGTGTGTTTTACATACAGATGATAATGTCAACATGGTCCTTGTTGTTAGGGTTGTCCTGGGACAACCTTTTGATACAATACCAATATTGTAGCGGATAAGTTTTGTTAACCCGTTGTTATTGTTCTGCTACAACCAATGACTTTTTGCCATCCTGTGGGTGTATCTCCCATTTTGCAAATGTTTACAAACGGCGTTTCATGTTTGAGGGAGCCGTGGTCTTGGGAAAACGTTGTCATTTGTTGTGATGCTGCTTCAAACGCACTGTGAGGTCGGTTGTATTCAATTTCCCCTTGTGCATGACAAGTTGTGTATCTTTTTCATCACTCTTACATCTTGCTAAACAACCTGTAGTGATCACGTGACTGGAATAGCCTGCTTGTATCAGAGTGTCGATTGCAAAACAGAGGGCACGATCGTGCATCAGTCACTGCTTGTTTCGGGTGGTTTGGCTGGTGATATAAAGTCAGTTGGGGTGGCACGGCGGACTAGTGGTTAGCGCACAGACCTCACAGTTAGGAGACCAGGGTTCAATTCCACCCTCGGCCATCTCTGTGTGGAGTTTACATGTTCCCCCCGTGCATGCGTGGGTTTTCTCCGGGTACTCCGGTTTCCTCCCACATTCCAAAAACATGCTAGGTTAATTGGCGACTCCAAATTGTCCATAGGTATGAATGTGAGTGTGAATGGTTGTTTGTCTATATGTGCCCTGTGATTGGCTGGCGACCAGTCCAGGGTGTACCCCGCCTCTCGCCCAAAGACAGCTGGGATAGGGTCCAGCACCCCCGCGACCCTCGTGAGGAAAAAGCGGTAGAAAATGAATGAATGAATGAAAAACTGCATCTCAGCTTTGTCATGTCGGTGAAAAAGGCCGTTATTAGGATCAACTTCATTCATTGTCCTTTTTTGCCATTTTGCGTTTTTTAATTTCCCCAAATATGTCAACTTTCTTCTTAAATATTCTTCTTAAATTTTCTTTTAGGATTTTTTCCAATGCTATTTCCCCTCAAACTAATTTTCAATTTTTGCCTGTTTTTTTTCCAATTATTTTTATTCTTGTCAATTTTATTCTCCTCATGATTACTTTGTTATAATGTCTCAATTCTTTAATATTTCAACATTATATTATTCTTGTAAAATTACAACTTTTCCTCATTAGATTATTTGAACTTTTTTTCTCTTAAAGCTTTGACATTTTTCTTATAATATATTTCATTTATTCCTATAATATTGAGTTTTTACCCACCTAATTTTCCAGAAATGCATAAATATTTTGTTTTGTTCCTTATATTGTTGTTCCTTGTTCATTATATTTTTAGAACATGCTGCGGGCCAATAAAAAGCAACCACGTGCCACAAAAGCCCCTCGGCCAGCACTTTGGACACCCTCGGTGTTAAAAGGTTAGTTTTAGTCTGCCGGAAACTTTCAACAAACTGTCATTTGAAGCTGTCACTCGTCTCCTTCGGTGCTCGCTAATCCAAAGTGCTGTCCTGCTTTTAGCTAAAGCTCTCCGTCTCCTGCAGAGCTACTTAGCGGAGACGGGGAGGCGGTGGACTCGCTGGAGTGACGTGCTCCTGCGGCAGCGTGAACACAAAGGTTCATGGAGAGGAAGAAGATGCCACCAATGACAAATATGTCTTGGAGGTCTCCGGCCTTGTCTTCTAAAAAAAAAAATCTAAATGCAGACGATGCTGATAAAAATGAAAAATGCAGACGAGGAGAAGCGATACGTCTGTAATGAGCTCCCAGGTGGTTTGAAAGTCCTAGGGTAATCAGAGTGTCACTCAGTTTAACGAACAGTCCATCAGTGTCGCTGACAGTGATGCTCTTTCTGGAAGCTTCCTAAACGTCCAATTATCTTCTTTTTTTGGGAGCTAGAAGAGCAGGAGCCACATGAGAACTTTTAGGACAGCACAGCCTAGCAGTAGCATATGTGGCAAAATATCTCATACAACACACACACACAAACACACTAATAGCGGAGCAGAGTGAGAGTAAGAGAGGAAGACTCACAATGGATGTTTAATAGATGATTAGATGTTTTAAATTGACTCTTGGCTGCTGTAATTCACAGTTAGTGTGGCCATCATTGTGTGAACGCAAGACAAACTGCTAGGGTGGTGTCACTTCCTCTCATCCAGTGATGCGCTGCAGCCTCACCACGCTGACAGCGCCCTCTGGCGACCAGTCTGAGAAGGCGTCCTGTGTTCAACACAAGCACAATAATGGTAATGGTAATGGTTTAATTTCATTTGAACATGCATCAGATTACAAGTGAGTGCATCACATAATCAGTTCACAGTTCCACATGTCCAAAAGGAGTAGGAAGAAGCAAAGCTTATTAAATCCTACCCCTCCATCTGGTACAATCAGTAACTGTTACATTTGTTCACTTCCTGCTTTCCTAATATAGTTTTATTTTATTTTATTTTTTATTTTTTATTTTTTATTTTTTATTTTTTGTCGCGTACCAAAGTACGAGGTGATATGAGCATCCAATGACATAATGGGTACCATAGTAAGTGTCAATATAGTGATATATATAGCACATCATGACTGGTTCAAGACTCTTCATCCTTGTATTTAGCAAACATCAACTGCTTGTATTGTTTCTTGAATTGGCTCATCGTTGTGCATTGTTTGATTTCCTTACTCAATCCATCCCATAGTTTGATTCCACATACTGAAATGCTATGGCTTTTTAACGTAGTCCTAGCATATAAGTGTTTCAAATGTACTTCTTCCCTGAGATCATATTTCTCCTCTCTTGTAGAGAAGTATTGGATGACATTTTTAGCTAATTGGTTATTTTTAGCCTTATGTATTATTTTAGCTGTTTGAAGATGAACTATATCAGTTTAAGTTTAAGTATTTGTGATTTTAGAAATAAGGAGTTAGTATGTTCTCTGTAGGCGGCATTATGAATTATCCTTACTGACCTTTTTTGCAATACATTTAGCAAGTGAAGATTGCTTTTATAGTTATTACACCATATTTCCACACATATTAAATCATGAATAGATCTCCAGGGTTATTTGAAAGTAACTCTATTTTTAGACATGTAGTTTATTTGTTACAAGAAATGAACATGAGGAGTGTATTGCATGGGGTTTTATTCAAAATTCCATATGAGCGCCCGCATTTGTCACCAATAACCGGGTCAATGAAAAGTGAGCATTGTCATTTTTGTAAAGATGCTCATTTTTTTAATGGCTTGAATCCATTCAGTTTGCTTTGCAAGACCCTACCAGGGACATGTAGCCCCCGACAACAAAAGATAACACACACTCACTCACTCAAAGCCCTTCATAGGTTATAAACGAGATAATGCATTTTTGTCGGATACGAGTATGAAACGCGTACATATGTGTATTTGTGTTTAAAGAAAAAGCTCATTATGTATTCACTTTTCACGCTCTGTGATTGGCCAGTCACACACAGCGACTGCTTCTCCCGAGACAGTGGCTTCACACGGTGCGATTGGGAAGTTGAAAACGGCTCACCGTTTGTCACAATGCCTCCACTTCTTTAGGTTTCTCCAGCTCGTCTCTATTTTGGTTTATGTCTAAAGTTACTTGGTAAACTAGTTGTGTAACATGCGCCAGTCATAGTTCTGTAGCACTGCATTTTTTTAGACAGAGGGCACGATCGTGCATCAGTCACTGCTTGTTTCGGGTGGTTTGGCTGGTGATATAAAGTCAGTTGGGGTGGCACGGCGAACTAGTGGTTAGCGTGCAGACCTCACAGCTAGGAGACAAGGGTTCAATTCCACCCTCAGCCAATCTCTGTGTGGATTTTGCATGTTCTCCCCGTGCATGCGTGGGTTTTCTCCGGGTACTCCGGTTTCCTCCCACATTCCAAAAACATGCTAGGTTAATTGGCGACTCCAAATTGTCCATAGGTATGAATGTGAGTGTGAATGGTTGTTTGTCTATATGTGCCCTGTGATTGGCTGGCAGGGTGCCTCTCGCCCGAAGACAGCTGGGATAGGCTCCAGCAACCCCCGCGACCCTCGTGAGGAAAAGCGGTAGAAAATGAATGAACGAATAAAGTCAGTTGGAAAACTGCTTATAATACTGAGAAAAATACAGTCAACAAGGCTGACATAACATTATTGTTATGTTTATTGTCATGTTTGCATGAATCACCAACCTCAAACAGCTCATATATATATGTATATGAAATAATTATAATACATATAAATAATGGGACGATGACCTGTGTAGAGTCGGGCCCTGGTTGGCATCATACTTTCAGCTGCTGTCAGATTGAGTTCCATTATGCGTGACGTCTTTGATCTGACATCAGATGTGTTGGGACAATGAATACAAAAATGTACATGCTGGTGTTCAGACGGCTATATGAAATAGTTGTTTTTATCATTGTTTTTCCACTGAAATATGTGAGACACTCTGAAAAATCTGCCTGTGAGGTTTTGTTGACGTGTCTGCGCTGTGCACCTGTCTGACAATTTACCACTGCACGGGCTGCGCTTCGCCTGCGCCAAGAATAGACCGTGTCAGAGCTTTCTTCGCACCTTTGTCGTGCCGTTTTGCCACAAAATTGTCACTGCGCCAAGCTGAAAATGTGGACTCCTCCCCTGGTGATCCACCACACCCATCTCGGTGGAGTCCAGTCAACCAAATTACCAAATTGGCTGCGCACATTGGTGCACTGGACCAAATTACCACTGTGTGGGCTGCGCCACAAATTCAGAGTGTATGTGTATGTGTACAGGTGTGTATAGGGGTGTTATTTTTCAGCCTACAGGGCTTTAATATTATTTAAAACTATATTTAGAAGATGGTTTTCTGAGCTTGAACTACCAAAATATTTACCAAAAATATATCTATAAATAACCACGCTTGGCCATCTCTGTGTGGAGGTTGCATGTTCTCCCCGTGCAGGCGTGGGTTTTCTCCGGGTACTCCGGTTTCCTCCCACATCCCAAAAACATGCTAGGTTAATTGGCCACTCCAAATTGTCCATAGGTATGAATGTGAGTGTGAATGGTTGTTTGTCTATATGTGCCCTGTGATTGGCTGGCGACCAGTCTAGGGTGTACCCCGCCTTACGCCGGAAGACAGCTGGGATAGGCTACAGCACCCCCCCGACCCTCGTGAGGAAAAAGCGGTAGAAAATGAATGAATGAATGAATATCTATAAATAACCACGCTTGGCCATCTCTGTGTGGAGTTTGCATGTTCTCCTTGTGCATGCGTGGGTTTTCTCCGGGTACTCCGGTTTCCTCCCACATTCCAAAAACATGCTAGGTTAATTAGCGACTCCAAATTGTCCATAGGTATGAATGTGAGTGTGAATGGTTGTTTGTCTATATGTGCCCTGTGATTGGCTGGCCACCAGTCCAGGGTATACCCTGCCTCTCACCCAAAGACAGCTATGATAGGCTCCAGCACCCCTGCGACCCTGGTGAGGAAAAGCTATAAAAAATATCTATAAATAAGAAATCCTACCTTTCTATGTTGGGTCTGGAACCAATCAACTGTGTATACCCCATTAATTAGCCACGGCCTAATAAAAAACAAGTTGTGGCCTGACTATATCTTACAGATCGCATTTTGGTCACCCCTGGCCTGTTCAGACAGGAAGTGAGGAAGGAAGCTTTAAATGTGGTTTTAATCACATGATCAAAGTATCCAGTGTCTCTGTAGTGTGTGTGTGTGTTTGAGATGAATGTTTGATCACGTCAAGGGAGATTTGTGACACATTTGGAGCGCAGGCGGCTGACATGATGCTCATTAGGGGAAGAAGGTGAGAGATGGATGAGGAACGAGACAGACGGATGATCTTCTTCATGAATTATTACAAAAACGACAAATGAAGGAAGTAGGATGAAGATCTGCCAGCGAGAGAGAGAAGTGTGACGGTGGAGCAGACCAAGTACGAGATCATATGAGCGATGAATGAAGCTTGAGTGTCCAGCAATAATCCAACATGTCTGTACAGTAATGAAAGCCTCGGCTGCAGAATAATGATGCTAATTCTGCAATTATGGATATGCAGCTTTGAGAATTGTGTGGGAGTCATCAACTCTGAAGCTCCTTTTAAAGATAGATGATGTATTTGGGGGTCACATGATGCAGCGTGAGCCACCGCCGCCGCCGCTACAGTCTTTTGTGTCAGCAGGCGAGTATCGTCTAGGCCTCGTCACCACTCGACTGACTTCAAACGATCCAATTTGTCTACGTGGACGCTTTAGTTGTTGTTTGCGAGGCGAGGAGCGTCTGATGTGCTCGGCAAAGCAGCTTTGGAGTGCGGGAACACGACATCATTCAGGGAACAAATCTCTTCACAATGCGCTTTGTCCATAAGGAAACAGCTTCATGTCACAAATAGTCATTTTAGTCAACTTTGCATTCTTACCCCTTTTCTACTGGAGCCAACTTTGGTCCTGGTGCTGGATTCAGCAGCCGGGTAGAACCTGAACTGGTGAGCCGTGTCATTACATCACAGGGGTTTGCCTCCAATCAGCAAATAACATTACTAACAATAGCATTTTCCATTCTTAGAGTTGCAATGCGATGTAATAAGAATAGCAGGTATTCGCTGATATTTTTTTCTGTAAGCCCGCCTACTTCATTATGGTAATGGTAATGGTTTTATTTCATTTGAACATGCATCAGATTACAATTGAGTGCATCCCATAATCAGTTCACAGTTCCACATGTCCAAAAGGAGTAGGAAGAAGCAAAGCTTATTAATCCTACCCCTCCATCTGGTACTTTTACAATCAGTAACTGTTACATTTGTTCACTTCCTGCTTTCCATAATACAGTTTACAGTATAGTGATATATATAGCACATCATGACTGGTTCAAGACTCTTCATCCTTGTATTTAGCAAACATCAACTGCTTGTATTGTTTCTTGAATTGGCTCATCGTTGTGCATTGTTTGATTTCCTTACTCAATCCATCCCATAGTTTGATTCCACATACTGAAATGCTATGGCTAGCATAACGTAGTCCTAGCATATAGCAAGTGTTTCAAATGTACTTCTTCCCTGAGATCATATTTCTCCTCTCTTGTAGAACAGTATTGGATGACATTTTTAGCTAATTGGTTATTTTTAGCCTTATGCATTATTTTAGCTGTTTGAAGATGAACTATATCAGCAAGTTGAAGTATTGGTGATTTTAGAAATAGAGTTAGTATGTTCTCTGTAGGCGGCATTATGAATTATCCTTACTGACCTTTTTTGCAGTACATTTAGCGAGTGAAGATTGCTTTTATAGTTATTAGCCCATATTTCCACACAATAAGTAAGATATGGTAGAACCAGAGCGCAATAAAGAGTATGGAGTGATTTCGGATTGAGAACAAATTTTGCTTTGTTCAATACTGAAATATTTCTGGCCATTATGCAAAGTTTGTCCACTCAACCAAAAAAGTTAGAGTGGAAAAAGTGTATTTGTGGCTCTTCTCGGTATACCTGACTCAATCAAAACTTTCTAGCTCTGAATCAATTCCAGTCTGATGTGAACCCATTCGATCTTTGAATCCATTCTGGTTCCTTTAAGACTCCATGAATAAAAGGAATCACCATGAGCGTAGTGGAACGAGGCCAGCCCCGCCACTTGCTGTTAGCGAAGACTTCAGAGCACAAGAACCCTGCTGATTTTGAAAGATATGTGTCACAGCTGGGGATGATGACGTCCATATTTGATATTTTTATTATTATTTATTAGATGCAATGTGACAAAAAAGTAATATAAACAATACAACATGTGTGTACATCAGTTATTTATATTTATATGTATATATATATTAATTTTTTTAATTTTATTTTATTTTTTATTTTTTTCTACCGCTTATCCTCCTGAGGGTCATGGGGGGTGCTGGAGCCTATCCCAGCTGTCTTGGGGCGAGAGGCGGGGTACACCCTGGACTGGTCTATATATATATATATATATATATATATATATATATATATATATATATATATATATATATATATATCGTTATTTCTGGATCATGTTCAACCTTTTTGTTTTGCCTGAAAATAATGAGCCTTCGTGCATGCTTCATTAACTACAGTGTGTGTGTGTGTGTGTGTGTGCGTGCGTGCGTGAGGGTCTATTTTAGTCAAGTTTGGAATGTTTTGGTGAGATGTGTTTGTTTTTGCCTCCATGGGATCTTTATTGGATCTGGCAGAACCTTCCTGGCATGCATGGAAATATGTATGTGTGTGTGTGTGTGTGTGTGTGAAAGGGCCATGCAAAACATGAGAAATAACAAAAAGCAAAAGCTAATAAGCTACAAAAGACCATTAGGTGAAGAGACAGAAAGAGAACAAGCAAAGAACGATGCAGCAACATTTGCATACACAGAATGACAAAGGCTGTATCTCACTTTGCCTTTTGAGTGCTTAAGTGAATAAGTGCAGCAAAATATCTTGGGGGTCCCTTAACCCCCAAAACCATGAATTGATTGACAGTCCAACTTGGTCGTTTTTTCTTGAAATGACTTGAATTGACTGATAATCATAATGCAATTCTGGTCTTTAGTGTTTTTATTGCTGTTTTTTATGCCCTGTACAGCAAAATGTAGTGGAGTGTCAGTAACCAGATGTGATCAAAATGATAGCGGAAGAACAACCAAACAAACTCTGTGCCTGATTCAAAGTAGGCGGTATCACTAAATTGCGAAAAGGTGATCCAAATGTTGCGATAACGGTCCGTGAAGTGGATGAGTGGTTAGCATGTTGCGGCCGAGTGGTTAGCACGCAGGCCTCACAGTTTGGAGTTCAATTCCACCCTCGGCCATCTCTGTGTGGAGTTTGCATGTTCTCCCCGTGCATGTGTGGGTTTACTCCGGTTTCTTCCCACATTCCAAAAATCCTCTTGCCCAAAGACAGCTGGGATAGGCTCCAGCACGCCCGCGACCCTCGTGAGGATAAGCAATAGAAAATGAATGAATGAATGAGTTCTCCTCCTATTTTGTGTGGACGTGGTAACTTTTTGGCTTCTTATTTTGTCTTTCCCCACCCGCGGACATTTCTGTGTGGAGTTTGCATGTTCTCCCCGTGCATGCGTGGGTTTTCTCCGGGTACTCCGGTTTCCTCCCACATTCCAAAAACATGCTAGGTTAATTGGCGACTCCAAATTGTCCATAGGTATGAATGTGAGTGTGAATGGTTGTTGTGTGCCAGTCACACTGGCAAAGATGCACATTGTGACAACCAGTCCAGGGTGTACTCCGCCTCTTGCCCGAAGTCAACTGGGATAGGCTCCAGCACCCCGGCGACCCTCTTTGAGGATAAGCGGTAGAAAATGAATGAATGAATGAAGCAGATTGTGATGGTCATGTCGGGTAAGTACGATATTTGGGACAGTGCTGCACTGTAATACACGGTGTACACAGTATACTTAGTGAAGTATACTCATGGATATATTCTTTTTGCTTGTTTATACATAAACAAGATCGAAATAACTCTCAGCATCAACGCTCTATGCGGATCCAGCAACTAGTGGGGCGGGGTCCCAAGATCAGAAAGCATCTGATTGTGTTCAGGTCCTCGCAAACTTGACGGGGGTGCGTGACTCGAAAACAGGGAGGTTGAGTATTCGGTTTAACGGATGCCAGTATAGACACTTTGGGAGACTTCAGTTCTACAGTCCGGCTAGCGCTCTGGACTCTCATTCAGCGGACCTTGGACCTTGCCTGAACCAAGCAGTTTATGACTAAGTTGTAACATTTCTATGTATAGTTGGCAACCTTAATGACTTAGTGAACTTACTTAGTGAAAAGTGAAGAATCCAAAAGTGGACTGATGATCTCAAGTCAACATCATCATCATCATCAGACTTTGCTGTACTTTTGCTTCCATCTCACACGCATGATGCTCCAGCGAATTTCCCGACTTAGAAACTTCTTTCTGGGACGCTCCAGATCGATGAAGCGACAGAAGCAGCCTGCTGACTGCACTTTTATTTTCACCTTCACATCACCCAAAACACGCTGACGGGGGAGAAAAAAAACAAACTTGCTTGTTTTTTGGGTTTGAAAGTGTCACCCGCCTGCAGCCGCCCGCTTTGCCTTCCACGCGTTGACAGCGCGGAGGAGGAAAACGTTTGTTCGCCAGCAATCGCCAGGCGGCGTTCACTCTTACGCGATGTTCCCATGCTGCTCAAAGCCTAAAATTAAACCTTGTCATCCTGCAGGGATCACACAAGACGTATAGGTACATCACAGTAAACAAATAAATTGCTTCAAGGGTACTGGAGAAATGTCCCGACATGAGGATGATAAAAACTTTCTCATCCCTCACTCATGTGTGCTTGCTTCAACTTTGTTTTTGATGAAGATGACGGCATGAGCGATGCACATATAAACATAAATAAATATGCACATAGCCTGCACGCTAACCACTCGGTCACCGTGCAGCCTGGTCGTGAACATGAACCCTTTAAATTCCGCCATTAGAGTCCCCCTATTTTTTGTTGGCTGCACGGCAGTCTAGTGGTTAGTGTGCAGACCTCACAGCTAGGAGACAAGGGTTCAATACCACCCTCGGCCATCTCTGTGTGGAGTTTGCATGTTCTCCCCGTGCATGCGTGGGTTTTCTCCGGGTACTCCGGTTTCCTCCCACATTCCAAAAACATGCTAGGTTAATTGGCCACTCCAAATTGTCCATAGGTATGAATGTGAGTGTGAATGGTTGTTTGTCTATATGTGCCCTGTGATTGGCTGGCCACCAGTCCAGGGTGTACCCCGCCTCTCGCCCAAAGACAGCTGGGATAGGCTCCAGCATGCCCGCGACCCTCGTGAGGATAAGCAATAGAAAATTAATAAATGAATTAGTTCTCCTCCTGTTTTGTGTGGAAGTGGTAACTTTTTGGCTTCTTATTTTGTCTTTCCCCACCCTCGGCCATCTCTGTGTGGAGTTTCCATGTTCTAACCCGTGCATGCGTGGGTTTTCTCCGGGTACTCCGGTTTCCTCCCACATTCCAAAAACATGCTAGGTTAATTGGTGACTCCAAATTGTCCATAGGTATGAATGTGAGTGTGAATGGTTGTTTGTCTATATGTGCCCTGTGATTGGCTGGCGACCAGTCCAGGGTGTACCCCACCTCTCACCTGGAGACAGCTGGGATAGGCTCCAGCACCCCCGCGACGCTTGTGAGGAAAAAGCAGTAGAAAATGAATGAATGAATACATTTTATTTGTATAGCGCTTTTTAAAATACTCAAAGACACTTTACAGAAGAACAGAGTTGAATAAAAGCAAGTAAAGCAAATTATGCAGTATGCCATTCCTAACAATGTGTCATTGCTGGGCCGAGTGTCTGGTGACTGGTTAGTAGTAATCAAAGTGTAAATAACATATTTAAGACCACTACACTGTCTAGTTATTACGTAATAACAAGACAGTGTAGAATCCCATAGGATCAGGAACCTGACACTTAAGTGTACTGTGGTGTTGAAAGGGTTTTGTGATTTCTGTTGACCACTAATTGCCTCTTGGTAGACCTCCTCCCCGATCTGGATGTGGCACAGTGGTGCGTGATGTCCCAGAGGTTCTGGATTGGATTCAGGTTTGGAGAACGGACAGGGTACCTGTCCTGGTGTGCTGCCATGTTTCCGGGTATCCCCTTCACGCTTTGGGCACCATGCTGGGAGATGACATAACCCCGCGCTGTACCACAAGCCGACATTCAGTATTGCAGTACTTTCATCTTTTGGTGGCACTTTCATCACCTTGCGCACCCGCTACTCCCCCGCGCACAAGACACTGGGAATATTAAGTGGGGGTGGGGGGCGGGAAAATGGGGCATCAATAGTCCCGAAGGCTTTAAGCTGCAACTTTTTTTCATAATCACAAGAGAAAGAGAGAAACAGGAGTGTAAAAGTGAACAAAGACCAGGAGGAGAACGTGATGAAGTTCTGATGTCCTCAGACTGGAAGGAGCAGATTGACAAGAAACCTTCATAGACGTGATTGCAGCTTTTAGGGCAAGGAGGAGGAAGAGGAGGCACAGAGAGAGAGGAAGAGGGGCGGAGGTTTGAGGGGTGCAGACAGAAGTTATGCCTCCCTCTTTCTCCTCCGCTCTTCCTCGAGGAGAGAACCTCTGAATCCTGTCTGGAAGCGGCAAGGCGTGAAGATGCTTTTTCTTCAGGCTATATTGAAGAGAAGGCTGCTGCTGCAGAAAGGTAGACTTCCTGTTAAACTTTCACGCCTCATAAAGCGTCCTCACTGTTTTCTGCATGTAATTTGCACCTTCATGTTTACGTCCGCGTTGGCCCTGATGATGCTACCTCAAACTTTCATCATTTCCGTTCAGACCATCTTTGCAGATTGTTTGATCAAATATGAGGTTGTTTTTGGTCTTTTGGAGATCCCATCTATCTGGCATTGGTGTTTCTTGTTAAAAAAGTCACCTTGTATCGCATATTGCTATGAAAATTTTGTTTTTGGGGCCGCGGAGTGCTGAATGATTCATCTAAAGCAGTTTTTTTCTTTTCTGTTTCTTGCATTTCTTTTTTGCCGCACGGTCGTGACAGAGCGACTCTCCGACTGCTGCCGGTGTTTGTCGGTTTGTCTGAGACGCGCTCTTCTTCCCTCCGGTCCTCTCTGATGATTTATTTATGGATCGGGGGATCTCCGGCTTTGAAGTGAAGCCTGGAGATGGAGAGCAAAGGGAGGGAAATGGGGACAAACTGCCGCCATTCGGCCCGTGGAGGCGCGCCACGCAGGGACTCCTGATGAGACACGTCTGAAGGTTCTTTCGTTACTTTTTACCGACTGACAGCTGACAAGCTCGTTAAGACAAACCTTGGACCTCCGTACCCTTGTGATGTCTGATTGGATAAAGTCAGTACGGTCCGATCCAAAACAAAAAAAGTTTCATTTTAAAGCATTCTTGCGCTCACAATGGAACAAATGCTTCGTCTCAGCTGGGATACTTCCAGCAGTACACTTCTATAAGTATACTGTGTATACTGTGTATACTGTGTACACGGTGTACACGGTGTGTACGTCGTGCAGGGGTGTCCAAACTACTTCCAAGGATGCAACTTTGTCTTGTTGACATGTTGTCAAGCAACACATGTACTGTATATAAGTTATATTTCAAGAAAAACAGCATTACAGTTTTACTATTAAAAAAAAGCCTATTACAGGATCATCTTTTTCCCATTTTTGCTGTTGTTTTTAACAATCTCTAAATATGTCAACTTTTCGAAATTCCATCCATCCATCCATTAATTTTCTATGCCGTTTATCCTCATTAGTGTCGCGGGGGTAGGCTGGAGCTTATCCCAGCTGCCTTTAAATTAGACGTGGGGTACAACCTGGAATGTTTTTTCAAATATATTCCTGGAATATTTTTACTTTTCTCCCACATAAAATAGGATTTTATTTTGTATTGTATTGTATTCTAATTAGAGGCGCTCTGATGGATCATTGGCCAATTTCAGTGAAAAAGGATAAAAATCGATAATTTGAAACGTTGATGCCCTCTGCCGATCAGCAATGTCCGCTCCGGGCACAAAAGTCGGCTAAATCTGCACTTCAGAAGGCAGCGGATGCAGCTGGAGGGGCCCAGCAGAGGTAGATAAACCTGCTTTTATTCAGGTTATCATTTGATAATGTGTAGCTCTCACAAGAAAAAAACCTTGGTGACCCCTCATATTTATACTGCATGTATGTGATCAGTAGGGGTGTGAATCTCAGCACTGAGGATGATTCGATACACATCTCCATGCACTGCCAGTGAGACAATACTTTAACGATACATGGAATTTTCTGGCGATACGATGCGATACGATTCACTCTCTTCACGATGCGATGATACGATAATAATTTAGTTCAAATCAATGCAATCTGACATGATATGGTGCAATTTCTTGCGATATGATGCAATTCAACATAATGCAAATAAGCGAAGGGAAAAAAATGGAATTCAGTTCAATTGCATCCATACCCAGTGAATGAGCCGATGCACTCGATGTATCGATTAATATTGATTATTTCCACACCCTTAGTGAACAGTATTGGTATCGGTATTGGCTAATTTCACTCATGGATTATCGAGATCAGTAACAGCAGCATAAAATCCTGATCGGAACATCCCTACTTTTAATATTACCACCTTTTTTAAACTTTTTTAAAGATTTCAACTCTATGCCACAATGACTGATTTTCAATTATTAGTTATTTATGATTTTTTTTATAAAATGTAAACATTTTGACCTTTTTCTTATTTCAATATGACTTTTTTTAATGAGCTTTTTTCTTTTTTCATAATGTTTTGACTGTTTTCTCGTAACATTATAACATAATCTTAATTTTCAAAAAATCACATCTTTAGTCATTGTTTTGTTTCTTATAATTTTTGTATTTGAATATTAAACACTTTAATACTTCAATATTTCAAGTCCATGCTACTAAAAGACATTAATATTACAACGTTATTCTTGTAAAACATTTCTTGCAATGTTCTTACAATGTTTTTCTTGTAATATTTGGACTTAATTCTTGTAAAATTACTGCTGATTTCACTTTGTAATGTTGCCTTTAGGTGTCTTGGTAAATTGAATTGAACATGAATAACAACATTTGGATCGCCCCATGAAATACCTGCCAGCTTTACCCCATTTCTCAGTAGTATAATCATTAAAGTAATTTTTTCTCGCCCTTTTTCTACACACTGGAAGGTCGCAGGTTTGAATCCCACTGAGGATATTCATGTCGAAATTTGACTCGGTTGTTGGTCCAGCGACGCTCATCTACTCGTGACAAGGGAGCGGACAGAAGCTTCACTTCCGATGAGCACTGACATTTTGGTGAAAAGTTCACCGTGTGCTGAGTTTCATGCAACCCAGCAAGCGTTTCTTCTTCCAGCGTGGGTGTAGTCTCCGCCAATATATCACGACGTGACAAATCCATAACACAATACGGGACATCAAATGCATTGCTGTTATTCCACACTCAATTCCAATTACAATTCCAACACTTTTATTTTTGTTTTTGCTCCCATCATTTTTGAGCTCAACTCGGAAATATATTGCCCTAACACATTGTTGTCATTCATTCATTTTCTACCGCTTTTCCTCACGAGGGTTGCGGGAAGTGCTGGAGCCTATCCCAGCTGTCTTTGGGCGAGAGGCGGGGTACACCCTGGACTGGTGGCCAGCCAATCACAGGGCACATATAGACAAACAACCATTCACACTCACATTCATACCTATGGACAATTTGGAGTCGCTAATTAACCTAGCATGTTTTTGGAATGTGGGAGGAAACCGGAGTACCCGGAGAAAACCCACACATGCACGGGGAGAACATTCAAACTCCACACAGAGATGTCAGAGGGTGGGGAAAGACAAAATAAGAAGCTAAAAAGTTACCACTTCCACACAAAATAGGAGGAGAACTCATTCATTAATTTTCTATTGCTTATCCTCAAGAGGGTCGCGGGCGTGCTGGAGCCTATCCCAGATGTCTTCGGGCGAGAGGCGGAGTAGGCCCTGGACTGGTGGCCAGCCAATCACAGGGCACATATAGACAAACAACCATTCACACTCACATGGACAATTGGACAATTTGGAGTGGCCAATTAACCTAGCATGTTTTTGGAATGTGAGAGGAAATCGGAGTACCCGGAGAAAACCCACACATGCCCACACCCACCTCTGTGGAGAACATGCAAACTCCACACAGAGACGGCCGAGGGTGGAATTGAACCCTGGTCTCCTAGCTGTGTGGTCTGCGCGCTAACCACTCGACCGCCGTGCCGCCCTATTGTTGTCAAACGTGTCTAAATCTGTGCCTGTGAGCAATTCTCCTTTGCCGAGATAATCCGTCCACCTCACAGGTGTGGTGTATCAACATGCTGATTCGACAGCTGGCTGCCCACAATAAAATGCCACACCAGAAAATGTGTGGTTTTATCACACAACACAATGCGGCAGATGTGGCAGGAGTTGAAGGAGCACGCAGCGGGCATGCTGACTGCAGGGCTGTCCATCTGATTGTTCATTTCATTTCTAGACTTAGGACAGCACCACAAGGGATGTAAGTACACAGTGTATGCAGTTTACTTACTGAAGAGTACTGACAGAAGCATTTGGGACACAGCATTGGTGTCATGGCCTGGGTGACCTCTGTTTTAAGAGCGTGTGTGTTTAAGGTTACCTTGATTGCTTTGAAACAATATGAGAACCGTATTGCTTGGAATGGATTCGGTCTGTGTGAAGGTTCAATTGTTTGTTGTTTTTTTTAAAAAGATTTTTGTAGCCTCTGATTTGATATCGCCTACATGATTTTTTTGTTACATTATTTTATATAACATATCAATTTTGTGAACTGAATTCTACAAAAATCTAAAAAACTGTGTGTTTAAAATTCAGTTGATAAAAATCCACTTCAGAAAAGTTTGTGAAATAATAATAAGTGTAAAAAAAACATGAAAAGTGAAAAAATCTTAACGTAAAAAATGAAATGTTCATACCATAGTGAGCTTCATATATATATCAGGGCTTGTCAAAGCTGTCCAAAAATTAATAAATTTATATATATATATATATATATATATATATATATATATATATATATATAAAATTTTGTTACTGAATTTATGTGATTTTTTGTGTAAAAATAAATATATAAATAAATAAAAAATATCCAATTCCAGTTAATAAAATTAACAACATCAATTATATATATATATATATATATATGTATAATTGATGTTATATATATGTGAAATAATCAGTGTAAAAAAACATGAAAAGTCAAAAAATATTAATGAAAATGTTCATACCATAGTGCGCTTCATATATATATATATCAGGGCTTGTCGAAGTTGTCAAAAAAATTAATAAGAAATTAAACAGTTAATAAAATTAACAACATAAATTAGATATTTATATATATAATTGATGTTATATATATATATATATATATATATATATATATAATTGATGTTATTAATTTTATGAATTGTATATATTTTTTATTTATTTATTTATTTTACACAACAATTTCACAAATTCAGTAACAAGTTAACAAAATTTTTGTTAGACACTTGTTAGAAGTACATGTATTTTCACTTCAGTACACATTCACTTACAAATTCCAAATTCCAATACAAAAAAAAAATCTGTCAGTTGGTCATTTAGTTGTCGTAACCCTAAAACTTTAGCAAAATTAATTTTGAAACTCTGAAAACACTGAATTTCTAAAGACATTTTGCTTGAAAAATCTTCAATAACATTTTCTGCGTCAAACCATGTAAACGATGTCGTTCACAAACATCTTCAGTTGCATAAATTCAGTCAGCCTACGTTTTTAATAAACAAATGAACCTTCATGTCGTCTGCCACCCCACATGATGATGTGCTGTTTCCTGTCTGCATCCCGCCTCTTCCTGCCCCCCCCCCCCCCCCCCCCCATCCCCTCTCTCCTCTCAGCAATGCAGATGCACCTTCTTTGATTTTGTCGCCAGAGATTAATTAGCATGCTAGTAGGAGGCCTATTTATACCGGCCTCCGCAAGAGGGAAAAAAGATGGTGGGGGGGGTTAGGAGAGAGTGATAGAGAGAGAGACAGAAGAAGAATAGAAACAGCAAGTGTTTAGCGGAAGTCGTATCTTTAAGTGCAAACTCTGCGAATTGTGTCATCATGTAAACTTTCAGGCTGCAGATTAAACAAGCAACATGAGTTTTTTTTTAAATAATAAATGAATTGTTAAATAAAAGCAATGCTCGCACATGCAGTACAGCCCACACGGTACCGCCTGCTAGGCAGAGAAGCTCCACTTCTGTTTGAAACATTTTCAAATTCTTACTCTTCCAGTTGATTTGGTCCTGTGGGGACTCTTCCTCTTCCAATCATTTGCTCTCATGCTCCCCCTAGGGGACAGGCATTTTTCTACACACACTCTGAATTGAAATACTGTCACCCCTTGTTTATAGTAATGATAATGGTAATGGTTTTATTTCATTTGAACATGCATCAGATTACAATTGAGTGCATCCCATAATCAGTTCACAGTTCCACATGTCCAAAAGGAGTAGGAAGAAGCAAAGCTTATTAAATCCTACCCCTCCATCTACCCAGACATAATAAGAGAAAATAATATCCATTCGAGGGCGGCACAGCGGTAGAGTGGTTAGCGCGCAGACCACACAGCTAGGAGACCAGGGTTCAATTCCACCCTCGGCCATCTCTGTGTGGAGTTTGCATGTTCTCCCCGTGCATGCGTGGGTTTTCTCCGGGTACTCCGGTTTCCTCCCACATTCCAAAAACATGCTAGGTTAATTAGCGACTCCAAATTGTCCATAGGTATGAATGTGAGTGTGAATGGTTGTTTGTCTATATGTGCCCTGTGATTGGCTGGCGACCAGTCCAGGGTGTACCCCGCCTCACGCCCGAAGACAGCTGGGATAGGCTCCAGCATCCCCGCGACCCTCGTGAGGAAAAGCGGTAGAAAATGAATGAATGAATGAATATCCATTTCCACATGTTAGCATTAGAAGAATTCCATCTATCCATCCACTTTCTTCCGGATGTCCGGGTCCGGGTCACTGGGGAAACAGTAGTCTCAGTCGGGAAGTTCAGACTTCCTGGTCTCCAGCCACCCCCTGCATGCCCAGAACTCCTCACCAGGGAGGCGTCCGGGAGCCAAATCAACTTATCCTCACCTTACGGAGGAAACTCATTTTCGCCGCTGGTTCCACGCTCTTATTCTTTCGGTCATGAAGAGCTCCTTGTTGATGTTTCTCTTGTTCCTTCGTACTTCCTGTGGTGGCCATTCTCTCATCAATGTAAGATTCCTGACAGTAGTGCCCCCTGTTGAGTGGGGGGGAAGACTGCAGAAGTAAAAGCCTATTTTGACAGTGTGAGGTCCACAGCGAGGTGATTAGCAAGAAAAGGTTGCATTGTAATTTGGGAGGAAAGGAGCCACAACGGCATTTGAAGCAGATGAACATTTTTACACGAGGCAGCCATGACGAGCGGGCAACTGGCAGCGACAACAACAAACAAGCCAAATATGAATAAATGGACTCAGCAAAGACGAAGAAAAATACGAGGCACACTGGCCTCATTGTGTCAGCAGGAAAGTGTCTGAGTTGAGCATCTTCATTTCATCTTTGCTGGCTAATGGAAAATGTTGCATCATCACGCCCAGCAGCTTTACAACTTCTTACCTTCCTACCATCTTCTCCATGCTGGTTAATAATCAACACGCAAATCATACCATAACTGGGGCATTTGAAAACCAAGTCTCACGTTGTTTTCATAGTTTGACTTCGAGTTGTCCAATAATTTCTAATAAGCTTGTGTCATGGAGGCTGATGTGCCTGTAAGTAATGTGCAACTATAATCATAGGATACTTGTGTGGCTACAGTCCTGAGCTAACCTTTAAGACCAGTTGAAAAACTTCACTAAAGGCCCCCTGGAGTGCGCCATTGCTGCTAAGACAGTCATTTGAAACTTCATCAAACATCCTGAGGGTCATGGAACACAACAAATTAAACTGTAGACCCACAAAAGTGTCACAACACTGGACCATCCTTGGTTCACATGAAGGTTGTTACTGGTGCCGAATGCAGTCCAGTAACCATCAGACCAACCTGATGGAGAAGCCTTCAAAAAAGAAAAAAACATCTTCAAAGTCCTGGGCTCCTTCAATGGCACAAAATTGTCCGTTTTGAATTTGCAGTAGAGACATTGATAGGGGATGTAACCTTGGCGGCCCTGATGGCGTCCAATGGCGGGAGGTGGGGGTGGTGGAGGGGGCGGGGTGTTGTCAGTCTTTATTTAGCCCACTTGTACAGGTCGTGTCAGACGAGCGACATCAGAGAAGCCATGTCCCTGATGACTGGCGAAACAATCACCTGAGGGGGGCTGAAGTCAATAAAGTCACCTCACGCCACCTCATTGCCTTGTCCTTCTCCCTTTTTTCCCCTCGTCTATGTCTCGTCTTATTCACAGCATTCTCGCGGAGACAGTCGGTAAAAGTTAGCCTTTGCGTTGAGAATTGCGTTGACCAAAAGACACGGACCAAAGACATAGACTAGTGTTACAATGACAGCAAAAAGAATGCAGAAATAACAAATATGTAAGGGAAAATGTGTTGGAAATGTATGTGATAGCAGCGCTCTTTATAAGTATATTTTAGAAGCTCTTTGTGAAATCTAAGGTATGCTGCAGCTGTAGGTCATTGATGAATGAAAAATATAAGGACTTTATGATAATGGTAATGGTTTTATTTCATTTGAACATGCATCAGATTGGCGGCACGGCGGTCAAGTGGTTAGCACGCAGACCTCACAGCTAGGAGACCAGGGTTCAATTCCACCCTCGGCCATCTCTGTGTGGAGTTTGCATGTTCTCCCTGTGCATGCGTGGGTTTTCACCGGGTACTCCGGTTTCCTCCCACATTCCAAAAACATGCTAGGTTAATTGGTGACTCCAAATTGTCCATAGGTATGAATGTGAGTGTGAATGGTTGTTTGTCTATATGTGCCCTGTGATTGGCTGGCCACCAGTCCAGGGTGTACCCCGCCTCTCACCCAAAAACAGCTGGGATAGGCTCCAGCACGCCCGCGACCCTCGTGAGGATAAGCAATAGAAAATAAATGAATGAATGAGTTCTCCTCATATTTTGTGTGGAAGTGGTAACTTTTTGGCTTCTTATTTTGTCTTTCCCCAACCTCGGCCATCTCTGTGTGGAGTTTGCATGTTCTCCCCGTGCATGCGTGGGTTTTCTCCGGGTACTCCGGTTTCCTCCCACATTCCAAAAACATGCTAGGTTAATTGGCGACTCCAAATTGTCCATAGGTATGAATGTGAGTGTGAATGGTTGTTTGCCTATATGTGCCCTGTCATTGGCTGGCCACCAGTCCAGGGAAGAAGCAAAGCTTATTAAATCCTACCCCTCCATCTGGTACTTTTACAATCAGTAACTGTTACATTTGTTCACTTCCTGCTTTCCTAATATAATTGAAGTTTTTTTTTGTCACGTACCGAAGTACGAGGTGATATGACCATCCAATGACATAATGGGTACCATAGTAATTGTATTATAGTGATATATATAGCACATCATGACTGGTTCAAGAGCTTCAGGTTGTGCAGGGGCGTCAAACGGCAGATGGCTATGTGGAGATGTTGCAGGAGACTGAAGTCTGTGTGGTAAAGACTGGCTTTTAAACGCAGGACAAAGGTTCTTCTTCCAGAGTCAAGTCAAGTCAAGTCAAGTTTATTTATATAGCCCTTAATCACAAAAGAGCCTCAAAGGGCTTAACAAGCAGGCCACAGTAGAAGACAGACAATAGACGACAAACGACATCCCCTGATCTGAACCCCCATCAGGGCAAGGAAAAACTCAAAACCCATTAGGGAAAAAGAAACCTTGAGAAGGGACCGCAGATGGGGGAATCCCCCTTCTAGGATGACCAGGCTGCAATGGATGTGGAGAGGTTTACATGTGACAGTTAAATATAAACATAGAGTATAATAGTCCAGGTCCAAGATGTGATGCCATTAGGACAGTTGGGCAGCCACAGGTCTTGAGATGATCACTATCCCTCTGCTGCAGCGCCTCCAAGGTAGGAGGAATATAAGCTTACTCTTTTGGACCATCCTGCGTGTTCCCCTGATCTAAATTCAATGGAGAACATTTGGGGATGGATGACAAGGGACGTTTACAAAATGGACGTCAGTTCCAGACTGTGGATGCCCTCCGTGACGCCATCAACATTACCACCAGCCTCCTGGAAAAATATTTTTGTTTCACTCCCATTTCTTTTTTTTTTTGGATTTTGAACCTTCACCGAAAACCTTCTTGTCCAGAAGAACAGAAGACCAGCACAAAATGTCAATTCTTGAAAATGTTCAATTGTGTTAATGTCTGGACAGTATTTCACACAGTCATGATGAAATGGAAAAAAAATCAGCTCTTCATCATCATAGTTGCGTGTTCTCCTCTTCATCGGGCCTGTCATTCCAAAGATGTATGAAAGAGGAAGATTTTGAGGATGAAGAGCGTTGCAGCGTGAGTTTGAGGAAGATGAATTAGATCTTTTAACAAATTGTTGCTGGTTTTCATCATGTCAGCCATGACGTTTCCTCTTCTTTTAGTATTCTTCATCATTCATCTGGTCTTCATCATCGTGCAAGCACGAGACTGTCATTTGCCGCATCTGAGTTCTTACCCATAATCCTCGGAGTGTGGATTCATTTGTGCTTGAAGCGTCCAACGAGGACATAAGACTAGACGACAACGCCTCATAGCACCGCAAACATCTACTGTCTGTTTCCTCTGGAAATGTGTGTATACAAGTAATGTGTGTGTATACTCTTAGTACACTCGGCTTTATGTGTCTGTGCGTGCATGTGTGTGTGTGTGTGTGTGTGTGTGTGTATGTGTGTGTGTGTAGATGAGTGTGCTGATGTGATACATTCTACAGACCAAAGCGACTCCTCAACATAACGAAAGTAGGGATAGGGACTGAAACTTTTTTATTGGATCGCAGGAACGTTCTAAATATATATATAAAAAGAAAACTAAATAAAAATAAAATTAAGCAAAATTAAAAACAGTAATTTTACAATATTGAAATTATGAAATAGAAAAAAGTTGTAATGTAAGAGAAACATTTATTTTATTTTACAAGAATGACATTGTACTGTTATGGGGAAAAGTAAGGTTATATTAGTAGCATCATGTTAAAATATTAAAGACAATTTTTGAAAAAACAAATTTGCAATTTTTGGAAAAATTAGTTTGCAGACAAAGTTATAGTATTACAAGAATAAAGTGAAAATATTATGAGAACAATATTTACAAGAAGAAATAGAACATTTGGAAAATATTATTATTAAAGGAGGTGAAGAAGCATGTGCAGGCAGGATGGAACGGATGGAGAAAAGTGTCAGGCGTGATGTGATAGAAGAGTTTCAGCTAAAATGAAAGGAAAGGTATACAAAACTGTGGTGAGACCAGCCATGTTGTTTGGTCTGGAGACAGTACCACTGAGGGAAAGACTGGATGTAGCAGAGGCGAGGATAGTGAGGTTCTCATTGGGAGTGACCAGGATGGATAGGATCAGGAACGAGTACATCAGAGTGACATTACATGTTCGAGGCCTTGCAGATAAAATCAGAGAGGCCAGACCGAGAAGGTTGGGACTCTCCAGAGGAGAGATAGTGAATATATTGGTAGAAGGATGCTGTATTTAGAGCTACCAGGTTGGAGGCTTGCTGGAGCATATCCAAGCTTTCTTGGGGCGAGAGGCGGGGTACAGCCTGGACTGGTCGTGTAAACAACACCCAACCTTAATAAGGATGAGGATGAAGCCACAGAATAATAATTTAATAATAAAGAAATAATTTATCAAATGTATAACAATAGAATAACATTAAAAAGTAATCAATAATTAGTAATAAAATGTAATTGTAAAAATTGTAAATAAGTAATTTTTTAAAATAAAAAATAAAAATAAAATAAAAAAGTTTAAAAAGCAGGATAATTTGTAAATATTAGAAATATTTGAAATATTGTAGAACGTTGCAGCACAGATGAAGAAAGAGTAGAACAAGCAGCTGCTGTGTGCTGCGAGTCTGCGTGTGTTTGTGTGTGAGTCAGCTGCGTCTTGCGGGCAGACAGGATGCCAGTGAAATGATGCTGATGCAAAGATGCAGATTGAACTTTTTTGAGGGGGAGGAAAGTAGGTCAGGAAGAGGCGGGCGCGTGAGTGAGCACCACAAAGAACTGACCAAAACAGAGAGAGAGTAATAAGAAATAGGCTTATTACTATCAGCAGACGTGTGTGTGTGTGTGTGTTTAGGACAGTGTGTTTATATGTTCAAATGTGAATGCTGCACATGAAAATGAATCAGACGATTGAGAGGTGATTTGATGCGACTGCACTGTGCACGCACAATGCTTGTGCATGTGTGTGCAGAAATGGTTTCTGCTAAAATTACTACTAAAAATAAATATATATTATAACTAGAATATCTTATTTTCCGCACTATGACTCATACTTAAAAGCCTTCAATTTTCTCAAAAATCAACAAGGCGCCTGATACTCTGGTGCATCTTATGTGTAAAAATGTTGTGTTACTTCGATCGTAGTGTTGGACCATTTCTGATACAGGGACGTAATCCTACACTGACAGCGATAAACCAATCAGAGAACATTACGTAACATGAGGAAAGTTGCGCGCGGTGTGGGAGTGATGGATGCAAGACAGTGAACATGGGCAAGTTACGCCACCATAAGTGAATGGATTGTGGATGCTTGGGGTAAGTTATCCAACTGTTGGTCACCTGAGCGGTCACCTGACAGCGAGACTGACTCCGACAATGACAAGAGGGAACCCGACATGTTTGATGGTGAAATTTTCTTCAGAAATGACATATTGACCATCCATCTTCTTCCGTTTATCCGAGGTGGGGTTCCAGGGGCAAAAGCCTGAGCAGGGAAGCCCAGATTTCCCTCTCCCTGGCTATTCCGTCCTGGCAGGGTCCCAAGTCGTTCCCAGGCGAGTTGAGAGACAGTCTCTCCAATGTGTCCTGGTACCTTGTACACCTCCCCAAAAAGGCACCTGGGAGGCACCCTGACCAGATGCATGACCACAAACAACTCATTTTGGCTGTTTGTATCTGCAATTATGTTCTCTCAATCACTACCCAAAGATCATAACTAAAGTTGAGGTTAGGAACATTGATCAACTGGTAAATTGAGAGCTTTGCCTCTTGGCCTAGCTCAGCACTCTCTGTGGTCTCAGGACCACAACGCACCAGTGCAGAATGAAGTTCAATCAGGTTCATTTGGTCAATCATTCATACATTCTAAACAGTTCATTTTCACAGACCAGAGCAATCTGGAACTGAACAATGAAGAGTCTGCATCACTGCAGACGGGGATCAGACTCAGCACTTCCTCATCTGAGCTGAAAGGCAAAGCTTTCAATTTATTGGTCTATCTATGTCCCCCACTCTCACCTATGGTCATGAGCTTTGACTCGTGACTGAAAGATCGAGATGGCTGATAGTAGCGGTCAAAATGAGTTTCCGCCTTGGACTCTAAGAATTTGGATTAGGAGCTCGCTTATCCGGGAGGAGCTCAGAGTAGAGCCCCAGCACCTTCACATCAAAAGGAGCCAGTTGAGGTGACTCGGATAGCTAGTCTAGATGCTCCTGGAAATCTTCTTGGTGAGGTGTTGTGGGCATGCCCAGCCGGAAGAAGGCCCCCTGGGCAGATGCTGGAGGCATTGTCCCTCACAGCTGACCTGGGAACACCTTGGTGTGCTCCCGGTGGAACTGGAAGAGGTGGTTGGAGACCAGGAAGTCTGTAGTTTCTACTGAGACTGCTTCCCCCGCGGCCTGGACTCGGATAAGTAGAAGAATGGGAATGGGAAGCTTTGCAAATTGTATCATTGCTGTTGGTAGTAGAATACTGTATGTTGTAGTGCTTGGTTACCGGTACATAATTCACCCCGGAACAATCGATAGGGAAGTGGTTGCCACCCAGAGGGGTGGGCACGAAGGACAGGGGTTTTCCCCGCTTCTTCCTGTGGTGGTTGCGAGACGGCGTTCAGGTCTCACATAGCAAAGAGTGAAAGTTAATGTTTGTGAAGAGAATAAAGTTTTCTCCCAAATTCAACACTCTGCCTCAGACTCCAGTTCTTTGGCGCTTCTATGTTCTTTTAGTTGACTTTATTCATTCATTCATTCATTTTCTACCGCTTTTTCCTCACGAGGGTCGCGGGGGGTGCTGGAGCCTATCCCAGCTGTCTTCAGGCGAGAGGCGGGGTTGATGGCGTCACAGAGGGCATCCACAGTCTGGAACTGACGTCCATTTTGTAAACGTCCCTTGCCATCCATCCCCAAATGTTCTCCATTGAATTTAGATCAGGGGAACACGCAGGATGGTCCAAAAGAGTAAGCTTATTCCTCTGGAAGAAGAACCTTTGTCCTGTGTTTAAAAGCCAGTCTTTACCACACAGACTTCAGTCTCCTGCAACATCTCCACATAGCCATCTACCGTTTGATGCCCCTGCACAACCTGACGCTCTTGAACCAGTCATGATGTGCTATATATATCACTATATTGACACTTACTATGGTACCCATTAGGTCATTGTATGGTCATATCACCTCATATTTTGGTACATGACAAAAAAAAAACTTCAATTATATTAGGAAAGCAGGAAGTGAACAAATGTAACAGTTACTGATTGTAAAAGTACCAGATGGAGGGGTAGGATTTAATAAGCTTTGCTTCTTCCCTGGACTGGTGGCCAGCCAATCACAGGGCACATATAGACAAACAACCATTCACACTCACATTCATACCTATGGACAATTTGGAGTCGCTAATTAACCTAGCATGTTTTTGGAATGTGGGAGGAAACCGGAGTACCCGGAGAAAACCCACGCATGCACGGGGAGAACATGCAAACTCCACACAGAGAGAGGGTAGAATTGAACCCTGGTCTCCTAGCTGTGAGGTCTGCGCGCTAACCACTCGACTGCCGTGCTGTCTTAGTTGACTTTATTTGCTCATTATTTATTTTAATGACTATTTTGGTGATGATGAAGCATCATGTGTTCATCACATGACCTGAGTTTGCGAAAAGGTCTGCTGCTGATATTGATATCGGTTATGAAGTCATGGACAATATTGGTGTATGGGACATCGGTAAGAAAGCCAATATCCAGCAGCTCTTGTGTAGTTAGGTGAGCTGGTAGAAAAAGTGCTGCACCTTTTTTAACTGATCTCCAAAGCCTTAAGTGACGACTCTGCTAAAACAAACAACAAGTGGAGTATTAATAGTCATCAGGATGCTTCACAATGGCATCAGCATCCTTTCCCTTTATGAACGTGTTTGTTGTAAGCGCTCTCCGTCTCTCTCTTCACTGATCTCTCTCTCTGTCTCTCTCTCGGGGGGGTTGAGCGGTTGTAACGTAAGCGCCAGTCATCTTTGATCATCACCACTATATTCCCACAGCACTCGGCAGTCCACAGCTCTCTCTCTCTCTCTGTGTGTGTGTCTCGTTCCTCGTTCCTCGTTTCTCCAGCAAGCCAGCGTCTCTGTGTCTCTGTGCGGATGCTTTGCTGATCACCTCCATGTCTGCGGTCATGTTTTGTGGTCTGAGGAGGGACGTGGAGGCCAGCGGTGGTGGTGAGTGTGAGCACCCCTGGGAATGCTAGGACTTGAATGAAATTGTTGGCTTCGCTTGAGGTGATGTTGATGATGTGCCTGCAGGTGGCGCTGCAGAGCTGCTTGCATGTCAGATTAGAAGAGAGCATGAAGGTTAGATTTGGCAGAAGTCATCAATATCTTTGGTAGAGATTGACCGATCCAGCCAAATTTCAGTGGTATGGATTATATATATTGTTATATATTGTTCATAAAATGAACAATGAACAATTGTTCATAAAATCAGAAAAGGGACACAAGAGGGCTTTAAAATTTAAAATTTTATGCGACAAACCCCCATTTGCATTATCTCACTGGACGGTGTGTACTGTGCTATTTAAAGTGTGTAACATTCTGTCTAACCATGGCAAAGTTATATGGTAATGGTAATGGTTTTATTTCATTTGAACATGCATCAGATTACAATTGAGTGCATCCCATAATCAGTTCACAGTTCCACATGTCCAAAAGGAGTAGGAAGAAGCAAAGCTTATTAAATCCTACCCCTCCATCTGGTACTTTTACAATCAGTAACTGTTACATTTGTTCACTTCCTGCTTTCCATAATACAGTTTAGAGTTTTTGTGTTGTTTTTTTTTAATAATACACCTACCTCGTACCAAAGTACAAGGTGATATGAGCATCCAATGACATAATGGGTACCATAGTAAGTGTCAATATAGTGATATATATAGCACATCATGACTGGTTCAAGACTCTTCATCCTTGTATTTAGCAAACATCAACTGCTTGTATTGTTTCTTGAATTGGCTCATCGTTGTGCATTGTTTGATTTCCTTACTCAATCCAGTGAAAATTGCTTTTATAGTTATTATCCCATATTTCCACACAATAAGTAAGATATGGTAGAACCAGAGAGCAATAAAGAGTGTGGAGTGATTTCTGATTGAGAACAAATTTTGCTTTGTTCAATACTGAAATATTTCTGGCCACCTTATGTTGTATATTTGTAATATGAGGTTTCCAGCTCATATTTTCATCTATTGTGATCCACAGAAATGTATTTTCCTTCACCCTTTCAATGTCCACACCGTCTATTTGTATTTGCTGGTACGTGTCCTTTCTGCTGTTACCAAACAGCATGATTTTAGTTTTACTTAGGTTCAAGGACAATCTATTATCATCAAACCATCTTTTTAGTGTGACCATTTCTTCTCTGACCTTTCTAATGATTTCGTCTTTACTCCCTCCAGAACAAAAAGCAGTGGTATCATCCGCAAATAATACCAACTTTAAGTCTTTCATAACTTTGGAGATATCATTGATGTACAAGTTGAACAGTTTTGGCCCCATTTTTTTTTTGTATAAAGGTTTAGACACCGTTTGGTTTAATGTGTGGTTCATACAAAAAATGTAAAGGTAAATGTAGCTTTTTTTGCAGTGGCTCAATTTCACCCCTCAAGGAGTGGAATGGTACTGCAAGGTTGGAATGCTGCAGACATGTTTGGAGTCAGTCACGGTCAGACAAGCCGTGTATCATTTTAGTAACAATAACTATTTTTAATTTTTATTGTTGCTGATGTATTCATCAGCAACAATAAAAGTAGTTGTCTTCTTTTGTCACACAAATTTGATGTTGCACAAATGTTGTGATTTGTTGCGTAAAGTTGCTCAAAAAACAACCAGGTACACACAACTGGTGAGGGTTGAGATTACTGTCGTGTGATTTGTTGGATAAATGTTGCTCAAAAAGCCATCAAATATACACAACTTGAGAGTGTAGCGTCTGTATGATTTGTTGTTCATATTTGATGCGTTGTGCAAAGGTTGTACCAATAATTTGTTGAGCAAATGTTGTGCCAAGTCTGCATGGTAGAAGAGTGGTTAGCAGGCCATCTCTGTGTGGATGCGTGGGTTTTCTCCGGGTACTCCGGTTTCCTCCCACATTCCAAAAACATGCTGGGTTAATTGGCGACTCCAAATTGTCCATAGGTATGAATGTGAGTGTGAATGGTTGTTTGTCTATATGTGCCCTGTGATTGGCTGGCTACCAGTCCTGGGTGTACCCCGCCTCTCACCCAAAGACAGCTGGGATAGGCTCCAGCACCCCCGCAAACCTTGAGGAAAAAGCGGTAGAAAATGAATGAATGAATAAATAAAATGTTGTGCAAATTTTGAGATTAGTTGCACAAATCTGATTTTTTAACATATGTAAATATATATATATGTATTTATATATATATATATATATATATATCTTGAAAAATCATATATACTACGTATATATATTCATATATATATATATTTGTGCAACTAATCTCGAAATTTACACACATTATATATATATATATATATATATTGTGATTAGCTGAACAATTGTTCCAATTTGTTATGTAAAAATTCTGTAATTTGTTGCAGAAATAAGATTTGTTCTGCAAATAGTGTGATTTGTTAAAAAAAAAACTACTTTCTCCAGCTAAACTAAACTGAAATCATTGTCTTACAGAAACCAAGAGAAAGTTTTTCTGAGCCACTTTGAGACTCTTTCTCTAAAACCTCATCATCAGGTTTGAAATCTAGGGTTAATAAGGGACGCATACCTGAACTTCAACAGCCAAATTAAATCAATAACATCAGCAGCTTTTTACCAACTAAAAAACATTGTCAAATTCAAGGGAATAGCGTTGAAGCCAAATTAAAGTAGACTACCATAAAAGAGCTGCAGCACAGCCAGAATGCTGCTGCTCGATTCCTGACTAGAACCAGGAAATATGAGCATATTAGTCAGGTCTCTGCACCAGCTCCCAGTCGCCCATAGAATAGAATAGACACTTTCGTGGTACAACTCTGACATGTTAGAGCCACATGAACCATGAGAAGCTCAGGTAGTGGTCTCCTGCTGGTGGCCAGAATCAGGACTAAATACGGTTAGATCCTACCAAAATATGGAAGAGTTTTCCAAAACAGTCCTCAACTCAACTGTTGATTTGTTGTGCAAATGTTGTGTTGGGAAAATCAAATCTTTTGGAGCAAATATTGTGATTTGTTGTGCAAATGTTGTGTTTCGTTGTGTAAATATTCTGTTTGGCGATTGTTGGTCAGCTTGTTGAACGTCCATCTGCCGGATGCCTGGAGTGCTGACGAGCAGCTGCTTGGCTCCTGTCTTCAATATGTTGGCTGCCTGTGCGCTGACAGAACAGTCACTATCCATCATCCATCTCATCTCAGTCGTCTTTCTGGCAGCACATTGCCAGGCGTTTTCTACGCAATAGTGAAACATTGAGAATGTCCCAGCGGTAAAGGCCGGAAGCTAGTTTTAATGTGTTCTTTTATGACCTGATGGAGCAGCGCTAGCGAGGTACATGGAAACATGGGGGGGTATTAATGAAGGGAGCATCATCCTATTTCATGCAACATCGAGCATAGTAGCAGCCAACCAGCCTGATGGCTTCTTTCTTTGTACTTTTATGTACACAATGACGGTGCAAACAAATGGAAGGCCTGACTAACAAAGTGTCCAAATTGTAACAAATATGTTATTTTAATTAATTTACTTTCACTTTAAACTAAGCGCATCAGGTTGACATGGCAACTACATACGTGCACTAGAATGCTATGTAATACTGTTGGACCTGCCTGGACACCTATTGTGTTAGCATCTGTGCTAATCAACATCAACATCAACAACCAATTGGAGGATGTCGAAATTCTTCCATTCTTCCATCCACATACCCTTGCATGTTTATGTTCTTACATCCTGGCCTCTTTTCATCCTTCCTTAGTCATATTCTTATGTCCTTTCATCCTTACACCCTCACATCCTCATATACTTACATGCTTACGTCCTGGCCTCCTTGTATCCTTCCATCCACACATCCGTATGTCTTTACTTCCTCACATGCTTACATGCTCATATCCTTTGAATAATCTTACATCCATTCTTCTATCGTGGCATCTTTCCATCCTTCCATTGTCATATCCTTCCATCCTCACACTCTGCAGCCCTAAATCCTCACATCCTCATATTCTTACAACCTTTCGTCCTTACACCTTTACATCCTTACATCTTCACATCCTCATATCTTTACATCTTTACATCCTGGCCTCCTTGCATCCCTCTGTCCTCTGGACTGGTCGCCAGCCAATCACAGGGCACATATAGACAAACAACCATTCACACTCACATTCATACCTATGGACAATTTGGAGTCGCTAATTAACCTAGCATGTTTTTGGAATGTGGGAGGAAACCGGAGTACGCGGAGAAAACCCACGCATGCACGGGGAGAACATGCAAACTCCACACAGAATGGCAGAGGGTGGAATTGAACCCTGGTCTCCTAGCTGCGAGGTCTGCGCGCTAACCACACGACCACCGTGCCGCCCCAAATAAAGACATATCTTATCTTATCTGTACATCGTCAATCCGTACAACCTCCCACCTCACATCCTTACATCCTCATATCCTCATATCCTTAAGTCCTAACCATCTTTACATAATGGCCTCCTTGCATGCTCACACCCATGCAGTCTTACATCCTGGGGTCCTTGCATCCTAACATCCTTACATCCAACGTTCCCTCAATGCTGTGAGCAAATTCTTGCTGTGCAGCAAGATAAAATCAATCCGACCAGAACTGTAAATAAAATTAATAAATACCAATTGAGTGGCAAGCGACAACACAATAATGAACACTGTCCAGCCAATGATGAGATCCTGTCGGTACGTATTTACTTCTTTAGCCAAACAATTGTAGTTTCATGCTGCTGTTTTGCTGGTTAGCATCTCTGTGTGGAGTTTGTATGTTCTGCCTGTGCATACGTGGGTTTTCTCCGGGTACTCCGGTTTCCTCCCACATTCCAAAAACATGCTAGGTTAATTGGCGACTCCAAATTGTCCATAGGTATGAATGTGAGTGGGAATGGTTGTTTGTCTATATGTGCCCTGTGATTGGCTGGCCACCAGTCTTGGGTGTACCCCGCCTCTCACCCAAAGACAGCTGGGATAGGCTCCAGCACCCCCGCAAACCTTGAGGATAAAAGCGGTAGAAAATGAATGAATGAATAAATAAAATGTTGTGCAAATTTTGAGATTAGTTGCACAAATCTGATTTTTTAACATATGTAAATATACGTATATATATATAGGTATTTATATGTATATATATATATATCTTAAAAAATCATATATACTATACTATATATATATATACTATATACACTAGCATCTCTGTGTGGAGTTTGCATGTTCTGCCTGTGCATACGTGGGTTTTCTCCGGGTACTCCGGTTTCCTCCCACATTCCAAAAACATGCTAGGTTAATTGGCGACTCCAAATTGTCCATAGGTATGAATGTGAGTGGGAATGGTTGTTTGTCTATAAGTATGTGGCCTGTGATTGGCTGGCGACCAGTCCAGGGTGTACCCTGCCCCTCGCCTGAAGACAGCTAAGATAGAGACAGACAACAATATTCAAAGTTACTTGCAGCGAGGAGAGTGAAACCACATACATAGTGACATGCTGCTCCACTCTGAAGATATCTCTTGGGGGTCCCTACTACATGGTCGTGCAACTCCAAGGGGGGGGGGGGGGGGGGGGGGGGGGGGCAGCTGCACAAGCTGTATTTGTTTGTCTATGTGTGTGTGTATATGTGAGAGTCATTACTTTTATTGTTTTATGAGTTCTGATGAGTTTTATGAGACACATTCTTGCAGGATTAACATGAACATCTGCAGGGTTGCTGTTGGCGCATCCAGGCACCTCCAGAACCTGGGGGTCACTGGGGGTCTCTGATCAGGGTCACGGGAACGTTCCTCCTTCAGCACATTCAAACATTCTACCTACATTTTAGTCTAATAACAACCCTAGTGAGGGATGGATGGATGGATGGATGGATGGATGGATGGATGGACATCCTTATATTCTTACATCCTTGCATTCTTGCATCCTCACGTCCTTACATTCTTACAGCTTGGCATCCTTGCACGCTCATTCTAACATACCTTCATTCTAACAGCTATGCCTTCTTCCACTTTTACATCCTTACGTCATTAGAGCCTATATTCTTGCACCCTCTCATCTTGGCATCCCCGCATCCTGCCATGTGGATCAGGTTGGCAGAGAGGTAGACTACGGTGTAAGCAGGTTGTGATGTTTCGGTGCTGCTCACCCGCCGAGTCTTTCTTCCTCCTCGTCTCCTCAGCTGTGACATTTGATCCTTTGTGGGAAAAGAAAGAAAAAAACTGCTTGCATGCATCAGGATGTGTTTTTTTTTTTTTTTGCTGTTTTTGGAAGATCTGCTGACAGTTGCTGACAGACATCATAGACATGATGAATAAGTCATAAAAATACTGTACAGTCTCAGCTGAGTCTTTTGATGATGTTTAGTTTTGAAGTAAGAGCAAACTCCTGCCTGTAAATGTGCCAAAAATATAAAGCAGTATTTCGGACACCCCTATACATGCAACACTCCATCCTGACACACCAGGCTGCAATTAAACACAACAGAAAAGCCATTAAGGTTCCTAATTACTGCTTGTTCTTTCCATTTTCTGTGTATGTGGGCGGCCAACAGTGTGACACACTTTGTCAAACACGCTCCTCGTGTGTGCGTGTGTGTGTGTGTCTATATGAGTTAACCACTGTGCAGCGGTGATGTGAACGTTACTTAATTACATGTCTTCCCCACTTTCAGCATCCTAATGACCACAATCAAACGTCTTTGAGTACTTTCCTTGCGCTTCTTTGAAAAGTTTTATATCAAACTAACATCTTTTCTTATAAAGTGTTATTCTTGCTGATAGGCCTGATCATTTATTGATAGGAAATTGCTTGTTTCTGTTTGATGTTCCTCAACATTTGCTTGCCCGCGTTTTGTTATTTCCTCCCAGGAGTTCATATAGATACAGCAGCACCTTGGTTTTCGTTATTAATTCATTAAAAAAAAAGCCAAACATGCGAAAACCAAATCAGTTTGCACACTGAATGGGAGATGGCGGTAGAGCCACAAGGCATGCTGGGAGCATTTCCAGCTTGTCAGCATGCTGTGGTAATTGTTCTGTAAAACATTGCAAAAGTTACATGTTTAGAATGAATGTAGTTTTTATTCCTTGTAGTAGTAGCAGTAGAAGTAGTTGCCCTGTGTGAGTTTATTTGTTGCTGTCATTTTTTGTGTTGGCGCCATGATTGCAATTAGTGTTCCATTCAGTGAAACCACACATTCATTTCACAAGGTTGCCCTCGCAAGTGCCTCTGAACTTGCCCACATTTTGCAAGCCACACTTACACTAGTATCTGATGTCAAGTAGGGGGCCACAAAATATGGTCATGCTGGCCATAAGTTTCAAACGCCTGGTCAGTAAAATGCAAAAGTACCATCCATTCTCCAAGAGACTGCGTCACCATGCGTGGGTGCTTTGTTTGAACACTCTACTATAGTTTTATAATATCAAAGACTAAAATGCTGTGATTGGCTGGAGACCAGTCTAGGGTGTACCCCGCCTCTCGCCCAAAGACAGTTGGGAAAGGCTCCAGCATGCCCCGCCTCTTGCTCGAAGACAGCTGGGACAGGCTCCATCATGCCCCGCCTCTCATCCGAAAGGAGCTGGGATAGGTTCTAGCATGCCCCGCCTCTTGCCCAAAGACAGCTGGGATAGGCTCCAGCATGCCCAGCCTCTTGCCCGAAGAGAGCTGGTATAGGCTACAGCATGCCGCACATCTTGCCCAAAGACAGCTGGGATAGGCTCCAGCATGCCCCGCCTATTGCTTGAAGACAGCTGGGATAGGCTCCATCATGCCCTGCCTCTCGCCCGAAAGACGCTGGGATAGGTTCTAGCATGCCCCGCCTCTTGCCCAAAGACAGCTGGGATAGGCTCAAGCATGCCCTGCCTCTCGCCCAAAGACAGCTGGGATAGGCTCCAGCATGCCCCACCTCTTGCCCGAAGAGAGCTGGTATAGGCTACAGTATGCCGCACATCTTGCTTGAAGACAGCTGGGATAGGCTCTAGCATGCCCTGCCTCTCGCCCGAAAGGCGCTGGGATAGGTTCTACCATGCCCCGCCTCTTGCCCAAAGACAACTGGGATAGGCTCAAGCATGCCCCGCCTCTTGCTCAAAGACAGCTGGGATAGGCTCCAGCATGCCCCGCCTCTTGCCCAAAGAGAGCTGGGATAGGCTCCAGCATGCCGCACATCTCGCCCAAAGACAGCTGGGATAGGGTCCAGCATGCCCCGTCTCTTGTCCGTAGAGTTGGGATAGGCTCCAGCATACCCCACCTGTTGCCCAAAGACAGATGGGATAGGCTCCAGCATGCCCCACCTCTTGCTCGAAAACAGCTGGGATAGGCTCCATCATGCCCCGCCTCTCGCCCGAAAGGAGCTGAGATAGGCTCCAGCATGCCCCGCCTCTCGCCCAAAGACAGCTGGGATAGGCTCAAGCATGCCCCGCCTCTTGCTCAAAGAGAGGTGGGATAGGCTCCAGCACACCCCACCTGTTGCCCAAACACAGCTGGGATAAGCTTCAGTATGCCTCGCCTCTCACCCAAAGACAACTGGGATAGACTCCAGCTTTCCCACGACCCTCGCAAGGATAAGCAGTATAGAAAATGGATGGATGGAGACTAAAATGAGGGTACAAAATATCCTCTAAAAAAAAGCTCTCACTGCTTGTGAGAGCGCCTTGTGTGCGCTACCCTGAGCCATCCCCTCCACTAGGCAGGCTGCCATCAGATAACTTATGGAAGCCAACCCAGAGCCACAACTTATGAATGATTGAACTGATTACACCTCTGAAAGTCAACTTATGCGACAACAACAACAAAAAGAAGAGCAGGGCTGCAGGGAAACAAGCTGATTGGCAAGCAGCAAGATCTCGTTAGATGTTGAATTTAGGAGGTGTTTTCACACATCAGGGGGAGGAGGAGTAACGAAACATGAAATAAAAATCCGTATTAACACTGCAGGTTTCAGTCAAGCGTTGAGTCATTGAGTCCAATGAATGGTTAAATGTACCCCGCCCCCCAGCGCCATGGAGCAACGATCGTTAAGTAGGACACTTCCTCTCTTCCCAGTGGAGCCATGACAACATCCACAGCCTCAGTGAGTGTGTTGGAAGAGTCAGACACGGTGAAACACTCATCATCAAGCATCCATCAAGGATGTGTGCATTAATCATCAATTACTCCAAACAACCCATCCCCTCCATAAGATGACAGCAAGGGAGGTCAGACGGAGACGTAAACCACAACAGGAAGTTGTTGTGTGCTCTCACAGCATATCATAGCAACCCCCAGATATCGTGAAAATATGCTCCCTAGTGGTTGCGGGCAGTATATGGTCAATATATTAATTCATTAACACATCATTTTCTCTCTTTTTCTAGATGATGGACCCTATGGAAAGACAAAGGACATCTCTGGAACAGAACACACCATGGCCTCGAGAAGACACAGCATACCAGGCATGGATCATCTCTAT